>NW_027602594.1:0-32111 GCF_053455715.1 Rhinoraja longicauda | reverse complement strand
TATGCCACTAATTTGTAAAGAGCGCTGAATATATTATCGAACGAGTTGCCCGGAGACAAGGTTCGGAGCTCGAGGGAAAGGCTGGACACGCCAGGACTTTATTCCATGGAGCTCAGTAGAGAGAGCAGTGATCTCGTGGAGGTGCACAGTATCATAGGGATTGCCATAGTAATAACACTACGACATTTGGACAGGTACATGAGGACACTGGTTAGTGGCCAATTAGTGGGCAATCAGGAGATGAGTGGGCAAAATTAGAGCACGTAGTATAGGGGGCAGTGTATTGACATGGATAGAAAATTGGTTGGCAGATAGGAAACAAAGAGTAGGAATTAATGGGTCCCTTTCGCAATGGCAGGCAGTGACTAATGGGGTACCGCAAGGCTCGGTTCTGGACCGCAGCCATTTACAATCCATATATGGATGATTTTGATGAAGGAATAAAAAGTAACATAAGCAGATTTGCAGATGACACAAAGCTGGGTGGCATGATGAACTGTGAAAAAGATGCTATGAGGATGCAGGGTGACTTGTATAGGTTGGGTGAGTGGGCAGATGCAGTGTAATGTGGATAAATGGGAGGTTATCCACTTTGGTGGCAAGAACAAGAAGGCAGATTATTATCTGAATGGTGTCCGATTATGATAAGGGGAAGTGCAACAAGACCTGGGAATCCTTGTAGATCAGTCACTAAAAGTAAGCATGCAGATATGGCAGGCAGTGAAGAAAGCTAATGGCATGTTAGCCTTCGCAACGAGAGGATTTGAGTACAGGAGCAAAGAGATCCTTCTGCAGTTGTACAGGGCCCCTAGTGAGACCACATCTGAGGTATTGTGTGCACATTTGGTCTCCCAATTTGTGGAAGGACATTCTTGCTATTGATGGAATGCAGCGCAGGTTCACGAGGTTAATTCGCAGGATGGCGGGACTGTCATATGATGAAAGAATGGAGCGACTGGGCTTGTATTCACTGGAGTTTAGAAGGATGAGAGGGGATCTTATAGAAACAGATACAATTATTAAGGGATGCAGGAAACATGTTTCCGATGTTGGGGGAGTCCAGAACCAGGTGCCACAGTTTAAGAATCTGGGGTAGGCCATTTAGTACTGAGATGAGGAAAAACTCTTTCACCCAGAGAGTTGTGAAGTTGTGAAATTCTCAGAAAGGCCAGACTGTGAGTGGGAGGGCGAGTTGAAGTGCTCAGCCACCGGGTCTGACCTTTCTGTCATGGGCCTCCTCCAGTGCCATAGTGAGGCCCACAGGAAATTGGAGAAACAGAACCTCATATTTCGCTTGGGCAGCTTGCAGCCCAGCGGTATGAACATTGAAATCTCCAACTTTAGACAGTTCCCCTGTCTCTCTCCTATTCCCCCCTCCACTTCCCAGTTCTCCCACTGTCTTCCTGTCTCCATCTATATCCTTTCTTTGTCCCGCCCCCCTGACATCAGTCTGTAGAAGGGTCTCGACCCGAAGCGTCACCTATTCCCGCGCGGACTAATGTGATACACTCTCTCCCCTTTCACTCTCCGCTTCTCTCTCTCACACTCACCCCATCTCTCTCGCTCCTCTCCTTTGACTAAATAAACTAAACTAAATTAAAGAGCTCTAGGGGCGAGCGGAATCAAGGAATATGGGGAGAAGCCGGCACAGGTTACTGATTGTGGATGATCTGCCATGATCACAATGAATGGCGGTGTTGGCACGAAGGGCCAAATGGCCTCCTGCGCCTATATTCTACGTTTCTATGTCTCTAAACTAAAAATAATCTCTCCCCTTTCTCTCCCCCCCTCACAATAATCAATTAATTCACAATAATAAACTAAACTAATATTTGATATTCTTTCTCGCATTCCATTTTATAATAAATTCAACAATAAACTAAACTAATATTTGTTACCCACTCTCTCTCCCTCCCCTTCCTCCCCCTCACTCTCTCTCCCCTCTTTCTCTACTTCTCTTTCCCTCCCCCCCCATTTTATAAGACTACATTTACAACAATCAATTAAACTAAACTAATATTTGATACCAACTCCCCGCTCCCTCTCTCCCCACTCTCCCCTCCCCTCCCATCCCTCTCCCGACCTCTCCTATCTCTCCCCTCTCTCTGCCCTCTCCCTCTCTCCTTTTTCTCCCCAGTCTCTCTCTCTTCCCCAGTCTCTCCACCTCTCTCTCCCCCTCTCTCTTTCTTCCCCTCGACCCATTTCTCTCTCTCTCCTCTCTTTTGACTAAATAAAATAAACTGTTAAAATAAAAACTAAACTCTCCCCTCTCTTCCTCCTCTCTCTCCCCCTCTCTTTCCCTCTCCCTTTCTCCCCCTCTCTCTTCCCCCTCTATCTCACCTTTCTCTCACTACCCCCTCTCTCCTCTCTTTCACTCTTCCTCCTCTTTCTCTCACCATCCTCTCTCCCTTCCTTCAGTCTCTCCCCGTCTCTCTTTCTCCTCTCTCTCCCCCTCTCCACTTCATTTTCATAAATTTACAATAATAAACTAAACTAATATTTGATACCATGACATCCCCCATCCACTTGAGAACAAAATTTACAATATATTAAGCTAATATTTATTACCCCCTCTCTCTCCCTCCCCTCCCTCCCCGCCCTCTCTCTCTCTCTCCCCTCTCCCTCCCCCTCTTTCTCTCCCCCGTGCACTATATAAGAATACATTTAAAAGTCACAGCGTCATGGAGTCATGCAGCACGGAAATATCCGGCCCAACTAGCCCACTCCAGTGCAACTTGCCCCTTCTATCCCAGTCCCACCTGCCCGCGTTTGCCCCATATCCCTCTCAACCCGTCCCATCCACGTACATGTCTAAATGTGTCTTAAACGTTGCACCAGTACATGCCTCTGACAGCCCGTTCTATACACCCACGAGGGTGTGTACGAAGACATTCTGTGCGAGACTTGTAGCCAATGTCTGACTTTCCTCAGATAAGCATAGACACAAAATAAACCAGCTCAGAGTTCAGAGGCGGTTCCATCTAACAAGTCGGTTCATTAAAGGCCTTATCGACGCACAAAGGGATACACTCTGAGGAGACCCACCTCTCTCTCTCCTCTCCTGTCCTCTCTCACCCTCTCCTCCCTCTCTCCCCTCCCCCTCTCCCCCCATACCTCCTCTCTCTCTCACACACCTCTCTCTCTCTCCCCCTCTCTAATTCTACTATCAGTTACGACCTTATGACAAACAGGGGGAGGATTGGGGAGTGGAGGAGGTGTGTGGGGGAGAGAGGGGGAGTAGTGTGGGAATGAGTGGAATGGGGAGAGAGAGTGCGGTGGAGCACGGGGAGAGAGAGGGGGAGTGTGGGGGAATGTAAGGGGTAGGAGTGTGGGCAGAGAGGGGGATGTGCGTGGGGAGAGAGATGGGCAGGCACGTGGAGGAGAGAGGGGGAGGAGTGAGGGGGAAAGAATGGGAGGAGTGGTGAGTGTGTGTGGAGAATGCAGGAGTGTGGGGATGGAGAGTGGTAGGAGAGTGGGGAGAGAGGGTGCGGAGAGAGAGGGGGATGTGTATGGGGAGAGAGATTCGCGGAGTGTGGCAAGACAGAGGGGAGTGTGGGGAGAGAGTGGGGAGGAGTGTGAAGAGGGGAGGAAGTGGGAAAACAGAATCGGAAAAGTGGGGAGAGGACAGAGAATGGGAGGAGGGGGAGAGGGAGAGAGAGAGAGAGAGAGTGAGGAGTGTTGGGAGAGACGCATAATGCGTTATTCCTTCAATCTTATCCAGCAGAAAGTTATCGACTCATTATCACCGCTGCCTATTAAAGTGAAAATAACAAATAAATACGTGTGCACCCGCCAACGTGGATAGAACAACAAGATGCCGTGAGAGCTCATTACAGATGAGATTAATTACTGAGAATGTTACTGCTTATACAGACCCATCACTGACCACACTGATAATGTTACTGCTTATCCAGACCCATCACTGACCACACTGATAATGTCACTACTTATCCAGACCCATCACTGACCACACTGATGATGTCACTGCTTATCCAGACCTACCGCTGACCACACTGATAATGTCACTGCTTATCCAGACCCATCACTGACCACACTGATAATGTCACTGCTTATCCAGACCCATCACTGACCACACTGAAAATGTCACTGCTTATCCAGACCCATCACTGACCACACTGATAATATCACTGCTTATCCAGACCCATCGCTGACCACACTGATAATGTCACTGCTTATCCAGACCCATCACTGACCACACTGATAATGTCACTGCTTATCCAGACCCATCACTGACCACACTGATAATATCACTGCTTATCCGGACCTTTGACAAAGTCTCCCATGGTAGACCGATCCAGGAGGTGAAGGCACACGGGATTAACGGTGACTTGGTCGCATGAATTCAGAACTGTCTGAATGATAGAAGGCAGAGTGTTGTGGTGGAAGGGCAATATTCAGGCTGGAGGTCTGTGACCAGTAGTAATACACAGGGATCTGTGCTGGGACCTCTACTGTTTGTGATACACATAAATGACTTGGGCGTGAATATACACGGGTTGTTTTGTAAGTTTGCGGATGACACCAAGATTTCTGGGGTTGAGGAATGTGAGGGAGGCTGTCTCAGTATTTAGTGGCGTATAGATCAAGTAGAGAGATGGGAGGGGTGGGGGAAATCACAGATGCAAATTATTCTGAGCAAATGAGAGATGTTGCAATTTGGGACGTCAAATGTGAGTTCAAACTATATAATTAATGGCATGACCCTTAACATCAGTGATGTATAAAAGTATCTTGCAATACAGGTAAACATCTCCCTGAATGTGATAACGGCAGTGGACAGTTGTAAAGAGGCATATGGTACAGTTTCGTTCATTGGTCAAGGAGTGGTGGTCTATCTCAGGGATTGGTGCTGCGCTCATTGTTGTTTGTCATCTGTGTCAATGAGTTGCCTGAGAATGTAACGGACTAATGTAAAAGTTTGCAGTTGACACTAAAGTAGGTGGTATCACAGGCATTGAAAATGGTTGGCAAGGATTAAAGCAGGAAACTTTTCAAATTGGAAAGTGGGCTGAGAAATTTCAAATAGTGTTTCTTGCAGATGTGTGAGATTTTAAATTAGGGAAAACCAGCCAGGGCATGATATTCACCGTGAAAGGTAGTTAGCTGGGTAGTGTTATAGAGCAGAGGGATCTCAGAATAAAAGTGCATTGTTGCAAGAAAAGGGACGTAACAGGGGGATAGGGCGGTGGAAAAGGTTTTTTTCCCACTGTCTTCATCAGCCAGTGAATACAATTTAAAAGTTGGAAAGTTATGTTCAGTTGGGCAAGACTTTGTTGAGGACGCACTTGGATACGTCACCATGTTTAGGAAATATGCCACTAATTTGTAAAGAGTGCAGAAAATAATTTCAACGCGTTGCCAGAAAACAAGGGTCGGAGCTACAGGGAAATGTTGGGCTGCCAGGACTTTATTCCATGGAGCGCAGCAGGCAGTGCAGTGACCTCATAGAGGTGGACAGTGTCATAGGTAACGTCATAATGGGAACACTAAGACATTTGGACAGGTACATGAGGGGAATGGTTTAGAGGGAGATGATCCATATGCCGGGAAATGGGAATAGTTCAGATGAACTAAAATGCACCATCCCTCCCCATGAAACATGGCAACCTTTGTCTGAAATTTGCGTCAGGGACAGCACTAACATACAAACTGCTTTTAAATAGCCCTTGGATATTTTATTACCACAGAACTCGAGCTTTGAAATCAGAGGAATTTAACATCAATAAATGTCCACTCTTCTCAAAGGTGCAGATTAAGCAGAAAACATTATAACTGCCTGTCACGTACATTGGTCATTTTTAATAACAGTCCCTGATCATTGAAGTGTTTATTTCAGTTTCTACGAGTGCCTGGTTTGCACTGCATGATGGGAGATATGCTCTCTTGAATTGCTTGATAAATAAGCACATAAATGAAGTCTGCGTGTGTGGCAGCTTTCTCTGTGCCGCTGTGTGGACAGCCCAGACGGATGAGTTGGTCATTTACTCTCAGACCGACCTTACTGTCTGGTCTGTGGGTTTGAATTAACATCTACCTGTCACCTGGTCTGAAGTGGTTCACCACAATATAAACTGCAGATTGAACAGAGCCACAGCTAATGTTCACCGGCTGGAACTAATATTCCCCACTGGGCGAAGTACACAGAACATTTAGCCATCTCCCCCTTTCTCAGATCTGAAGCTGCATTTTAATTTTCAGCATTATGTGTTATTCTTTCAAATGTATGCCGGAGAGAGTTAATTAGCATTTCTAACCTGTTAATTAAGAAGAAAATAATAAGTTAACGCATCTTCAGCTGCCGTGTTTACCAGCGTGGATAGAGCAGCAAGATGGAATTAGTGCTCATTAAAGTTTAGATTAATTATGGATACTGAACGAGTTAACAATAGACAATAGGTGCAGGAGTAGGCCATTCGGCCGTTCGAGCCAGTACCACCATTCAATGTGATCATGGCTGATCATTCTCAATCAGTACCCCGTTCCTGCCTTCTCCTCATACCCCCTGACTCCGCTATCCTTAAGAGCTCTATCTAGCTCTCTCTTGAATGCATTGGGAGAATTGAGCTCCACTGCCATCTGAGGCAGAGAATTCCACAGATTTACAACTCTCTGAAAACGTTTTTCCTCATCTCCGCTCTAAATGGCCTACCCTTTATTCTTAAACTGTGACCCCTTAATAATCTTATATGTTTCGATCAAATCCCCTCTCATCCTTCTAAATTCCAGTTTATACAAGCCTCGTCGCTCCAGTCTTTCAACATATGACAGTCCCGCCATTCCGGGAATTAACCTAGTAAATCTACGCTGCACGCCCTCAATAGCAAGAATATCCTTCCTCAACCCCTTTAGAATCGAACATTTGAATTAAAAGGAAGGGATTCTTTGAGAAGATGTGGGAAAAATGGATCGTTTATTTCAGCCATGACACCAACTGGATAAATGCCGAGCTAGATATTGGAAGACTGTGTTGTATAGAACTAGATGGTATGTTTGTGCGAATATTGAAATATCTCTAGATAACCAATCATTGTTACTTTTTTATATTTTATTTGGTAAGTGTACCACACTGTCTTGTGCAAATGTATTTATTTATCTATTTATCTCCTTTATTTATTTAGTTATCAATTCATTTATTTATTTAATTTTGTTGTTTTTCTTATTTTATTTTATTCATGTTGATGGTGTTGTAGTGTTTTGTATATTTCTCAGTGAAAAAAACAATAAAAACAGAAGAGACAAAAAAGAAAGAATTCTTTATTTCACATCATATCAAATGTAAAACATCGGGGGCAGATTTAATGAGATCATGTCACTGCTTATCCAGACCCATCACTGACCACACTGATAATGTCACTGCTTATCCAGACCCATCACTGACCACACTGATAATGCCACTGCTTATCCAGAGAGAAAGAGAGTGAAGAGTGTGGGGAGGAAGAGGGGAGGAACGTGGAGAGAGAGGGAGGTGTGTGGGGAGAGAAATGGGAGGAGTGGAGGGAGGGGATGGAGGGTGGGAAGGGAGGGGGTTTGGGGAGAGGAATTGAATAGTGCGGGGAGAGAGAGGGAGTGGGGAGATAGAGTAGGCAGGATGAATGTGGGGAGCGAGAGAGGAGTGTGAGGAGAGAGAGGGGGATTGTGGGGAGAATGACGGGGAGGACTGTGGGGAGAGAGGGGGTTTTAGGGGATGGGGAGGGAGGAGTGTGAGAGAGAGGGTGGAAGGATTGTGTGGGGAGTGGGATGAATGTGGGGATGGAGGGGGGAGTGGGGGAGAGTGGGGGAGAGGGAGAGGAGATGGGTGTGAGAGAGAGGAAGGTGTGTGGTGAGAGAGAGAGGGAGGAGTGTTGAGGGAGGATGGGGATTGTGGAGAGAAATGAGGAATGTGGGAATTGAGAGGGGAGGACTGTGGGGAGAGGGGGGAGTGGGCAATAGACAATAGACAATAGACAATAGGTGCAGGAGGAGGAGGCCATTCAGCCCTTCGAGCCAGCACCGCCATTCAATGCGATCATGGCTGATCACTCTCAATCAGTACCCCGTTCCTGCTTTCTCCCCATACCCCCTCACTCCGCCATCCTTAAGAGCTCTATCCAGCTCTCTCTTGAAAGCATCCAACGAACTGGCCTCCACTGCCTTCTGAGGCAGAGAATTCCACACCTTCACCACTCTCTGACTGAAAAAGTTCTTCCTCATCTCCGTTCTAAATGGCCTACCCCTTATTCTTAAACTGTGGCCCCTTGTTCTGGACTCCCCCAACATTGGGAACATGTTTCCTGCCTCTAATGTGTCCAATCCCCTAATTATCTTATGTTTCAATAAGATCCCCCCTCATCCTTCTAAATTCCAGTGCATATAAGCCTAATTGCTCCAGCCTTTCAATATACGACAATCCCGCCATTCAGGGAATTAACCTACGGAGAGAAGGAGTGTGAAAGAGAGGGAGTGTTGCCAGAGACAGTGCGGAACAAATTCACCAGGATGTTATCTGGAATGGACAGCATTAGTTTGTAGACAGAATCAATTGTGTGCGATTGGTCTCCATGGATGAGGGGTGATCTCGGAGACGTGTTTTAGATCATGAAAGGAATAGATCGGGCGATGCTCAGGTTCTCCTGCCCTTAGTAGGAGAATCGAGGTCCAGAGGACATACGTTTAAGGTGAAGGGGAAATGATTGAATAGGAATCTGAGGGGTAACGTTTTCACACAATGGGTGGTGGATGTATGGAACAAACTGCCAGATGAGGAATTTGAGGCGGGGACTATCCCAACGTTTATGAAATAGTTAGACAGGTTGGGTACATGAATAGGACAGATTTGGTGGGATATGGACCAATGCAGACAGGTGGAACTAGCGTAGATGGGGCCTGTTGGCTGACGTGGGCAAGTTGGGCCGAAGGGCCTGATTCCACACCATATCTATCTATGACTATATGAGTACAGGGCTGAACTACCTCCTTTGAAAGTTCGTTCCACACACCCACCACGGGTTTTGGCAACATCCTCGTAAATCTCCTCCATCACCTTTCCAGATTGACACCATCTTTCCTGTATCATGGTGCCCAAAACTGAACACAATACTCCAAATGCAGCCTCACCAACGTCTTACACAACCGCAACATAACCTCTATACACAATGCTCTGACAAAAGACGGCCAATGTAACAAAATACTTTTTGACCACACTATCAACCTGTGACACCATGGACCTATTTCAACACACTATGTACCTGTCGTCCTATATCCCTTTGTTCTACAGTTAATTCACATTTCTGCCTCGTTTCCAGGTCAACGGTACTGACACTTCTGAACTCACTGATAGTTTCACTTCCCATGTGCGTCTGATTGTGAATATACTTGCACTACAGCTGAACATCCAAATAAAGAATAATCAAGACTTAACTGCTCCTCCAAGTGCAGCGCTCTCCTCAGTCATACTTCAAATATCTGCGAAGCCCTTTTGTGTAGTTCTGGTCACCATATTATACCAATGATGTGCTATTGCCAGAGGCAGTGCGGAACAGATTCACCAGGATGTTATCTGGAATGGACAGCGTTAGTTTGAGGACAGATTTGATCAGGTGGGATTGATCTTATTGGAGCAAGAATGTACATGGACGACCTTACTGAGGCTTGTAAAATTATGTCAACTACAGCAGGGTTGAGTAGATGGTCGCAGTTATTTCCCAGGCTGGGAGAATCTGAACCCAGAGAAGTTACGTTTAATCGAAAGGGGAGAGATTTAAGGGAATTCTGACTTCAAAGATGGTGCAATCTTTTCATTTGAGGCGGTGGGGACAGATACCATCTCAGCAAATAAACAGCATTTGGACAGGCGTTTGTTTCGGATAGGAATGGACAGATATGGGACAAATACAGGTGAATGAGATTACCGTAGATAGGTATCTCGGTCCGCATGGACCGCTGGGCTGAAGGGCCTGTTTCCCTGTTGTTCACATGACTGGAATCAGCGGTTCTGTAATCACTAATGTGCTCTGTCATCGGCCTCCCCAGTTGTAGCCACATAGCAGACACATCACTGACTGCACAACAGTGGCGATACTGTATTGGGTGGTGGTGTCACCAACAACGGAGGCACATTGTTCATCTCCCTCGCAAGTGTCCAACAGGTGCTTCACTCTCCTTAAACTAAACTCTAGCCTAGAAATCCGAGGAATTAAACGCCAATAGGTGTCGAATGTTCTCACACCTGCAGTTTAAACAACAAAATGATATAACTGCCTATCATATACGTTGGTCGTTTTAATATGTCTCGGATCATTGAAGTGTTTCTTTCAGTTTCTATGTGTACCAGATATACACAACAGGAAGGGAGAAATGCTCTCTTGAATTAATTAATAAATAGGCACAGAAATACAGACTGAGTGTGCATGAGAGCTCTCTTAACTTCACTGGAATTTAGGATGAGAGAGGATCTTGTCGAAACATACAGAATTCTGAAGAAGGGTCTCCACCTATTCCTTCTCCCAAGAGATGCTGCCTGTCCCGCTGAGTTACTCCAGCTTTTTGTGTCTATCTGTTGAAACCAGCATCTACAGTTCCTTCTTACACATATACATATCTTAAGGGATTGGACAGGCTAGATACAGGAAAAATGTTCCCGATGTTGTGGGAGTCCAGAAAAGGGATCACAGTTTACGAATAAGGGGTAGCTCAATTACTACTGAGATGAGGAAAAACTAATCTGTCGTCGACCTCCCCAGTTGAGATGAATTGTGAATCTGTGGAATTCTCTGCCACAGAAGTCAGTGGAGGCCAATTCACAGGAGGTTTTCAAGAGAGAGTCAGATATGGCTCTTACTGCTAACGGATTAAAGCTGCATGGGGAGAAAGCAGGAACGGGGTACTGATTTAGGATGGTCGGCCTTGATCATATTGAATGGCGGTCCTGGCTCAAAAGGCCAAATGGCAAATTCCTGCAACTATTTTCTATGTTTCTATGTTTCTGAACCATTGTGGACAGCCCAGACGGGTGAGTTGGTCATTAACTCTCAGACCGACTTTGTTGTCAGGTCTGTAGGTTTGAATTAGCATCAACCTGTCAACTGGTCTGAAGTAGTTCAATAAAAAATAAACTGCAGATTGAACAGAACCTTGCCTTGTGTTCACCGGCTGGAACTAATATTCCCCACTGGGTGAATGGCACAGCACAATTGCTCAACTCTCCCTATCTCAGATCTGAAGCTGCATTTTAATTTTCAGCATTATGTGTTATTCTTTAAATTGTGTGCCGGAGAGAGGCAATTAGTATTTATAACCATTGTTAATTAAGATGAAAATCGCAAATGAACGCATCTTCACCTGCCGTGTTTACCAGCGTGGATAGAGCAGCAAGATGGAGTTAGTGCTCATTGCAGATGAGATTAATTACAGATACTGAACGTACGTTAACCCTTTACAGTCAAACATCTGCAATAATGCAAATCATATGTTTGTTATCCACTTTGGTATAAAATATAAAACACAGGAGTTAAGATGAAATGGAAGTATCACAACCTGATGCTTAGACAGAGAAACATAGAAAAATAGAAAACAATTGCAGGAGTGGGACATTCGGCCCTCGAGCCTGCACCACCATTCAACATGATCATGGCTGATCATCCTAAATCAGTAACCCGTTCCTGCTTTCTCCCCATATCCTTTGTTTCCGTGACCCGAAGTGCTATATCTAACTTTTGCTTGAAAGCATCCAGTAAATTGGCCTCCGCTGCCTTCTGTGGCAGAGAATTCCACAGATTCACAACTCCCTGGGTGAAAAGTTTATCCTCACATCAGTCCTAAATAGTAAACCTCTTATTCTAAAACTGTGACCCCCGGACTCCCCCAACATCGGGAACATATTTTCTCATACAGCCTGTCCAATCCCTTAAGAATTTTATGTTTCTATAAGATTATAAGATCAGTGATAATGTCACTGCTTATCCCGACCCACCACTGACCACACTGATAATGTCACTGCTTATCCAGACCCATCACTGACCACACTGATAATGACACTGCTTATCCAGACCCATCACTGACCACACTGATAATGTCACTGCTTATCCAGACCCATCACTGACCACACTGATAATGTCACTGCTTATCCATAGCCATCACTGACCACACTGATAATGTCACTGTTTATCCAGACCCATCACTGACCCCCCTGATAATGTCACTGTTTATCCAGACCCATCACTGACCACACTGATAATGTCACTGTTTATCCATAGCCATCACTGACCACACTGATAATGTCACTGCTTATCCAGACCCATTACTGACTGCACTGACATCACACACAGGTAATTTCTTTGAATCATCCATTCCAAGGACATCTCACATAACAACCAGTTCCCAGTTCCGTCGCACAATGCTCAGATATATTTTCACCAGTGAAATCATTGGCAACATTGGCCTCGTGCTGAGCCACGGTAGATGATTGAACAAATATGCAGATTACTGACCCACAGCTAACCATTGAACAGAAACTCTGACTGTTAATGTTAAAAAACAAGTGTGATTAACATGATTTGGCTTGAAGTGGATGACCAGCCATGGTAACAAAGAATGGCGGTGCTGGCTCGAAGGGCCTAATGGCCTCCTCCTGCACCTATTTTCTATGTTTCTATGTTTCGAAGTGAATCTGTTCTCCGATCCCAGGACAGAGATCTATGGACAAGTGAGGAATGTCTTACTGCCCTATTTGTGCACACACCCTCCAGTTATAGAGACATGGAGTCAGAGAATCTTAGAGGCTTCGGCCCAGACTGCCCACACTGGCCAACATGTCTCATCCACACTAGTCCCACCTGCCTTCGATCGGCACATATTCCTATCAATGGCTAATCGATGCCTGTCTAAATGGTCCTTCAAGTTTGAGAGAGTATTTTTGTGTTAGCACCTTAATATAATACATTTTATAATGAGTAGCTTTAGTATCTCTGTACCTGATAGTACCTTTTATAGTCAGCTTTTCTAAGAAGTGAGCAAAAAAGGTCGATCAGGGCAGATCTGTAGATATTAAATACATGGACTTCAGCATTGTATTCGAGAAGGTTCCTCGTGGTAGCTTGCTCTTGAAGGTTAGATCGCATGAGACGCAAGGAGAGATAGCTGAATGGATAGCAAATTGACTTCATGGAAGGAAGCAGAAGGTGATAGTGGAAGGTGGCTTCTCAGACTGGACGCCAGTGACTAGTGGCATGCGTCAGGGTTCGCTGCTGGGCCCGTTACTGTTTGTCATCTATATCAAAGATTTGGATGAGATCACGCATCGATTAGTCACGTGTACTGAATTAATGCAGATAAATATGAGAAGCATAGAAACATAGAAAATAGGTGCAGGAGGAAGCCATTTGGCCCTTCTAGCCAGCACCGTCGTGCATTGTGGTCATGGCAAAGCATCCACAATCAGTAACCTGTGCCTGCCTTCTCCCCATATCCATTGATTCCGCTTGGCCCTAGAACTCCAGCTAACTCTCTTGTAAATTCATCCAGTGTGTTGGCCTCCACTGCCTTCGTAGGCAGAGAATTCCACAAATTCACAACTCTCTGGGTGAAAAAGTTTTTTTTCACCTCAGTTTGAAATGGCCTCCCCTTTAATCTTAGACTGTGCCCCCCTTGTTCTGGACTCCCCCAACATCGGGAATTTTTTTCCTGCATCTAGCTTCTCCAGTCCTTTTATAATTTTATCCATTTCTATAAGATTCCATCTCATACATCTGAATTCCAGTGAATACAAGCCCAGTCTTTCCAATCTTTCCTCATTTGACAGTCCCGCCATCCCGGGGATTAACCTCGTGATTCAATGATGCACTGCCTCAATCGCAAGGATGTCCTTCCTCAAATTAGGAGACCAAAACTGCACACAATATTCCAGATGTAGTCGCACCATTGCCCTATACAAATGCAGAAGGACCTCTTTACTCCTATAGTCAAATCAAAGTATGGTATTGCAAAGTGAGGTATTGCATTTTGAGAAATCTAACCTGGGCAGGACCGACACAGTGAATGGTAGGGTTCTGGGTAGTGTTGTAGGGCAGAGGGATCTAGGAGTGCAGGTGCACAGTTCCTTGAAGACGGAAGCACAGGTCGATCTGGTGTTGACAAAAAGGCTTTTGGCACATTGGCCTTTATCAGCCAGAGTATGGAGTATGGATGTTGGGAGGTCATGTTGCAGTAATATAAGACCTTCGTGAGGCTGCATTTGGAGTATTATGTTCTGTTCTGGGTACCGTGTTATAGGAAAGACGTTGCCAAACTGGAAACGTTCCAGGTACATTTTACGAGGATAGTGCCAGTGTCTGACCTGTAGGAAGAGGTTGAGTAGGCTCGGACTATCCATTGGAGCACAAGAGGAAGAGGGGTGATCTTATTTAGGTGTATTTGATCATGAGAGGAATTGATCGGATAAATGCACAGATTCTCTTGCCCTGAGTACGAGAATCGAGCTCCAGAGGACATACTTTTAACATGAATAGGAAAAGCTGTCATTGGAATCGGTGGGATAACTCTTTCACACAAAGGGTGGTGGATGCATGGAACAAGCTGCCAGAAGAGGTAGTTGAGGCAGGGACAATCCCAACATTTAAGAAATTGTTAGACAGGTACACGAATAGGACGGGTTTGGAGGGATATGGATGAAACGGAGGCAGGTGGGAGCAGGGACATGTTGGACGGTGTGGGCAAGTTGGGCCGAAGGGCCTGTTTCCACAACGTATCACTCCATGACTCTATGAGCACCGGCCTGAAAAACCTCCTCTGGCAACTCGTTCCATTCACCCACCAAACTTTGTGTGATAAATTACCCCTCAGGTTCCGATGAAATGTTCCCACCTCATCTTAAACCTCCGTCCCATGGTTCTTGCTTCCCCTTCTCTGTGCGCCTGCCATGTGTATTCCTTTCATTATTTTGTTCACCTCTAAAAGATCACCCCAGTTAATCCTGCACATCAAAGAATAAATTACTAGCCTGCTGAATCTGTGGCTGTAGACCAGGCCCTCCAGTCCTGGCAACATCCTCGTAAATCTGCTCTACGCCCTTTGCAGATTACACCATTTTCCCGATACTACGGTGCCCAACACTGAACACAATAATCTAAATATGGACTCACCAACGTCTTAAACAATTGCAACATGACCTCCCAACTTCAAAACTCAAAGCTCTCGCTGATGAAGGCCAATGTGCCTAAAGCCTTTTCGACCAAACTATTTACCTATGACGCTACATTTAACGCACTGTGTACCTGTCGTGCTAGATCCCTCTGCTCTACAGTTAATGCATCTTTTTGTCTCGGTTCCAGCTCATCGGGACTGACACCCCTGAATTCACAGATGGTTTCATTTCCAATCTGCGTCTGATTCTGAACAAACCTGCACTGCAGCTGAACATGAAATTATAGAAAAATCAAGACTTAACTGCTCCTCCACGTGCAGCGGCCTCCTCAGTTGTGCTTCAAATATCTGCGAGGCCCTTTTGTGTAGTTATGGTCACCATATCATGGAAATTATGTCCTATTGCCAGAGACAGTGCGGAACAGGTTCACCAGGATGTTATCTGGAATGAATAGTTAGAAGACAGATTAGATCTGTGCTGGGCTCAATGTTGTTTGTCATCCATATCAATGAGTTGCATGAAATTGTACAAAGACTAATTTTTAAGTTTGCAGTTGACACTAAAGTAGATGGTATCACAGACTGAAAATGTTTAGCAAGAATTAAAGCAGGAAATTTTCAAATTGGAAAATGGGCTGAGAAATAGCAAACGGTGTTTCTTCCAGATAAGTGTGAGATTTTAATTTTTGAAGTAAAATCAGGGCATGATCGTTACCGTGAATGGTAGTTAGCTAGGGAGTGTTGTAGAGCAAAGGGATCCATACATTAGAAGTAACTCCAGCAAGTCTGCAGATGACACAATGCTGGGTGACAGTGTGAACTGCAAAGAGGATGTTAAGAGGTTGCAGGGTGACTACGCCAGGTTGAGTGAGTGGGCAGATGCATGGCAGATGCAATATAATGTAGATAAATGTGAGGTTATCCACTTTGGCAGCATAAACAAAGAGACAGATTACTATCTCAATGGTGTCAGATGAGGTAACGGGGAAGTACAACACGACCTGGGTGTCCTTGTACACCAGTCACTGAAAGTAAGCGTGCAGGTACAGCAGGCATGGAAGAAAGATAATGGCATGTTGGCCTTCATTACGAGAGGATTTGAATAAAGGTGCAAAGAGGATCTTTTGCAGTTGTATTTTTTGGTCTCATAATTTGAGGAAGGACGTTGAGGCAGTGCGCCATATGTTCACGAGGTTAATCCCTGGGATGGCGGGACTGTCATATTAGGAAAGATTGGAAAGACTGGGCTTGTATTTACTGGAGTTTAGAAGGATGAGAGGGGATCTTATAGAGACGTATAAAATTATAAAAGTACTGGACAAGCTAGATGTAAGAAAAATATTTCCAAAGTTGGGGGAGTCTAGTACCAGGAGCCAAAGTCTAAGAATAAAGGGGAGGCCATTTAAAACTGAGGTGAGAAGAAACTTTTTCACCCAGAGACTTGTGAATTTATGGAATTTTCTGCCACAAAAGGCAATAGAGGCCAATTCACTGGATGAATTTGAAAGAGAGTTAGACAGAACTCTAGGGGATGGTGGAATTAAGCGATATGGGGAGAAGGCAGGCACAGGTTACTGATTGTGGATGATCAGCCATGATCACCATGAATGGCGGTGCTCGCTCGAAGGGTCTAATGGCCTTCCCCTGCACCTATTTTCCAGGTTTCCAAGTTTCTATGTTACATAGTTCAAAGAAAAGGGACGAAACAGGGAGGTGGGGTGGTGGAGAAGGTTTTTTGAAGCACTGTCTTCATCAATCAGTGAATAAAATTTAGAAGTTGGAAAATTATATTCAGTTCGACAAGACGTTGGTGAGGACGCACTTGGAGTAACGTATATAATTTTTCGTCAGCATGTTTAGGAAATATGCCACTAATTTGTAAAGAGTCCTCAAAATATTTTACAACACGTTGCCAGAAAACAAGGGTCGGAGATACAGGGAAAGGCTGGGCTGCGAGGACTTTATTTCATGAAGCGCAGCAGGCAGTGGAGTGATCTCATGGAGGGGCAGGGTATCATAGGTAACATAGTAATATCAACACAAAGTCATTTGGACAGGTACATGAAGGGAATGGTTTAGAGGGAGATGATTCATATGCCGGTAAATGGGAATACTTCAGATGAACTAAAATGCACCATCCCACCCCATGAAACACGGCAGCCTTTGGCCAAACGTTGCGCCAGGTACAGCACTAACAAATATACTGCTTTTAAATGGCCCTTGGATATTCTGTTACCACAGAACTCTAACCTTGAAATCATGGGATTTGCCTGTCATATATATTGGTCATTTTTGATAACAGTCCCTGATCATTGAAGTGTTTATTTCAGTTTCTACGTGTGCCAGGTTTACACTGCATGATGGGAGATATGCTCTCTTGAATTGCATGATAAATAAGCACATAAATGAAGTCTGCGTGTGTGGCATCTTTCTCTGTGCCGCTGTGTGGACAGCCCAGACAGATGAGTTGGTCATTTACTCTCAGACCGACCTTACTGTCTGGTCTGTGGGTTTGAATTGACTTCTACCTGTCAACTGGCCTAAAGTAGTTCACTACAAAATAAACTGCAGATTGAACAGAGCCACAGCTCGTGTTCACCGGCTGGAACTAATATTTCCCATTGGGCGAAACGCACAGAACATTTACCCAACTCACCCTTTCTCAAATCTGAAGCTGCATTTTAATTTTCTGCATTTTGTGTTATTATTTCAAGTGTATGCCGGAGAGAGTTAATTAGCATTTCTAACCTGTGTTAATTAAGATGAAAATAACAAGTTAATGCATCTTCAGCTGCCGTGTTTACCAGCGTGGATAGAGCAGCAAGATAGAGTTCGTGCTCATTAAAGTTTAGATTAATTATGGATATTGAACTTGAGTTAACCCTTTAGAATCGAACATTTGAATTAAAAAGAAGGGATTCTTTGAGAGGATCTGGGAAAAATTGATCGTTTATTTGAGTCATGACACCAACTAGATAAATGCCGAGCTAGATATTGGAAGATTGTGTTATATGGAACTAGATGGTATGTTTGTGCGAATATTGAAATATTTCTAGATAACCAACATTGTTACTTTTTCATATTTTATTTGGTAAGTGTACCACACTGTCTTATTCAAATGTATTTATTTATTTATCTCCTTTGTTTATTTATTCATTTATTTTTGTTGTTTTTCTTATTTTATTTTATTTATGTTCATGATGTTGTACTGTTTTGTATATATCTCTGTGAAAAATCAATAAAAACTGAAGAGAAAAAAAAGAAAGGATGCTTTATTTTACATCATATCAAATGTAAAACATCGGGGTCAGATTTAATGAGATCATGTCACTGGTTATCCAGACCCATCACTGACCACACTGATAATGTCACTGCTTATCCAGACCATTCATTGACAACACTGATAATGCCACTGCTTATCCAGACCCATCACTGACCACACTGATAATGTTACTGCTTATCCAGACCCATCACTGACCAAACTGATAATGTCACTGCTTATCCAGACCCATCACTGACCACACTGATAATGTCACTGCTTGTCCAGACCCATCGCTGACCACACTGATAATGTCACTACTTATCCAGAGAGAAAGAGAGTGAAGAGTGTGGGGAGGAAGGGGAGATGAGTGTGGGGAGAAAGGGAGCTGTGTGGGGAGAGAAAGGGGAGGAGTGGAGAGAAAGGAGGAGGATTGTGGGGATGGAGGGTGGGAAGAAAGGGAGTGTGGGGAGAGGAATTTAATAGTGTGGGGAGAGAGAGGTAGTGGGGAGAGAGAGGAGGCAGGATGACCGTGGTGAGCGAGCGGGGAGTGTGGAGAGAGACGGGGAGTGTGGGGAGAATGATGGGGAGGAGTGTGGGGAGAAAGGTGGTTTTAGGGGACAGGGGAGGGAGGAGTGTGAGAGAGAGGGAGGAAGGTTTGTGTGGAGAGAGAGTGGGAGGAATGTGGGGATGGAGGGGGTGGAGTGGGGAAGAGGGAGAGGAGGTGGGTGTGGGGTGAGAGAGAGGAAGGAGTGTTGGGGAGGAGGGGGATTGTGGAGAGAAAGGAGGAATGTGGGAATTGAGAGGGGAGGACTGTGGGGAGAGGGAGGGGAGGAGTGGGGATACGGAGGGAGAGGAGTGTGAGAGAACGGGAGGAGGGATTGTGTGGAGAGAGAAAGGATGCAGGGGGGAGTGTGGGAGAGGGAGAGGAGGTGGGTGGGGGAGATAGGAAAATGTAGCAAGAGAACGGGAGGAGTGTGGGGAGAGGGGGAGGAGTGGGGAGACAGTGTGGGAGGAGTGTGAAAGAGAGGGAGGAAGGATAGTGTGGAGAGCGAGTTAGAGGAATGTGAGGATGGAGGGGAGGAGTGGGGAGAGTGAAACGAGGGTGGGGGAGGAATGAAGCGAGAGCGAGGGGTACAGAGGAAAGAGGTACAAGAGGAGTGATGGGAGAGAGTGGAGGAGTGGGGAGTGAGTGGAGGAATGTGGCAGAGAAATGGGAGGGGAGGGATAGAGGAAGGAGTGAGGCGAGAGAGGGGAGGTATGTGGGGAGAGAGAGATTGGGCAGAGAATGGACGAACGGGGGAGAGAGGTGAGGAGATAGAGGTGGAGGTGTGTGGGGAATGAGGGGGAATGTGGGGAGAGAGAGGGGAATGGGGGAGACAGAGGGGGAGGAGTGTGGGGACACAGAATGAGAGGAGTGGTGAGTGTGTGGGGAGAAAGACAGAGTGTGGGGTGGAGAATGAGAGGAGAGTGGGGAGAGAGGGGGTGTGGAGAGAGATGGGGAGGTGTGTGGGGAGAGAGATTGGAGGTGGCGGGACAGAGGGGAGTGTCGGGAGAGAGTGGGGAGGAGTGTGGAGAGAGGGGAGGAGATGGGAAGTCAGACGGTCAGAAAATTGGGGAGAGAGACGGGGGATCGGTATGGGAGAGAGAGAATGGACGGAGGGGGAGGGAGAGAGGCAGAGAGAGTGAGGAGTGTTGGGGAGACGCATTATGTGTTACTCACATGTATGCAGGAGAAAGATATTTATTCATTTTAACCACTGCCTATTAAAATGAAAATAACAAATAAAAACGTCTGCACCGGCCAACGTGGATAGAACAGCAAGATGCAGTGAGAGCTCATTAGAGATGAGATTAATTACTGATAGTGTCACTGCTTATCCAGACCCATCACTGACCACACTGATAATGTCACTGCTTATCCAGACCCATCACTAACCACACTGATAATGTCACGGTTTATCCAGACCCATCACTAACCACACTGATAATGTCACTGCTTATCCAGACCCATCACTGACCACACAGATAATGTCACTGCTTATCCACACCCATCACTGACCACATTAACGTAACACACAGGTATGTTCTTTGTATCATCCATTCCAAGGACATCTCACATACTGTAACAACCAGCTACCCAGTTCCATCGCACGCTGCTCAGATATATTTTCACCAGTGACAACATTGACAACATTTGCCTCGTGCTGATTGGTACGGACACCTCTGAACTCACTGATGGTTTCACGTCCCATCTGCTTATGATTCTGAACGCATTTGCGCTACAAATGAATACCCATAAACAGAAAAATCAAGACTTAACTGTTCCTCCAAGTTCCAGCGCTTTCCTCAGGTACTTCAAATATCTGCGAGGCCCTTTTGTGTAGTTCTGGTCACCGTATTACAGATATGATGTCCTGTTGCCAGAGACAGTGCGGAACAGATTCACCAGGATGTTATCTGGAATGGACAGCGTTAGTTTGAAGACAGAATCAATTGGGTGGGATTGTTCTCCTTGGAGCGCAGGAGGACGAGGGGTGATCTTATAGACATGTTTTAGATCATGAAAGGAATAGATGTAGTGGATGCTCGGATTCTCCTGCCCTGAATAGGCGAATCGAGGTCCAGAGGACATACGTTTAAGTTGAAGGGAAAATCATTGAATAGGAATCTGAGGGGTAACTTTTTCACACAATGGGTGGTAGATGTATGGAACAAACTGCCAGATGAGGAATTTGAGGCAGGGACTATCCCAACATTTATGAAATAGTTAGACAGGTTGGGTACATGAATAGGACAGGTTTGGTGGGATATGGACCAAATGCAGACAGGTGGAACTAATGTAGATGGGGCCTGATGGCTGGTGTGGGCAAGTTGGGCTGAAGGGCCTGATTCCACACCATATCACTCTATGACTATGAGTACAGGGCTGAACTACCTCCTCTGGCACCTCGTTCCACACACCCACCACCCTTTGTGTGAAAAATACCCCTCAGGTTCAGATTAAATTTCACCCCCTCATCTTAAACCTGCTCCCCATGGTTCCTGCTTTCCCTTCTCTGTGCGTCTGCCAGATCTATTCCTCTCATTATTTTGTTGATCTGTAGAAGATCATCCCTCATCCTCCTGCATCAAGAGATATAGGCCTCGGTTGCAGTTCATCGGTACCGACACTTCAGAACTCACTGGTGGTTTCACTTCCCATGTGCGTCTGATTGTGAACACACTTGCACGACAGCTGAACATCCAAACAAAGAATAACCAAGACTTAACTGCTCCTCCAAGTGCAGCGCTCTCCTACGTCGTACTTCAAATATCTGCGAGGCCCTTTTGTGTAGTTCTGGTCACCATATTATACAAATGATGTCCCGTTGCCAGAGGCAGTGCGGAACAGATTCATCAGGATGTTATTTGGAATGGACAGCGTTAGTTTGAGGACAGATTTGATCGGGTGGGATTTATCTCATTGGAGCAAGAATGCAGAGGGATGACCTTACTGAGGCTTGTAAAATTATGTCAACTATAGCAGGGTTGAGTAGATGGTCACAGTTATTTCCCAGGCTGTGAGATTCTAAACCCAGAGAACTTACGTTTATTCGAAAGGGGAGAGGTTTAAGGGAATTCTGACTTCAAATATGCAACAATCTTTTCATTTTAGGCGGTGGGGATAGATACCATCTCAGCAAATAAACAGCATTTAGACAGCCGTTGTTTCGGATAGGAATGGAGGGATATGGGACAAATACAGGTGAATGAGATTACCGTAGATATGCATCTCGGTCCGAATGGACGAGTCGGGCCGAAGGGCCTGTTTCCCTGTTGTTCACATGACTGGAATCAGCGGTTCTGTAATCACTAATGTGCTCTGTCATCGGCCTCCCCAGTTGTAGCCACATAGCAGACACATCACTGACTGCACAACAGTGGCGATACTGTATTGGGTGGTGGTGTCACCAACAACGGAGGCACATTGTTCATCTCCCTCACAAGTGTCCAACAGGTGCTTCACTCTCCTCAAACTAAACTCTAGCCTAGAAATCCGAGGAATTACACGCCAACAGGTGTCGAATTTTCTCAAACCTGCAGTTTAAACAACAACACGATATAACTGCCTATCATATACGTTGGTCGTTTTAATATGTCTCAGATCATTGAAGTGTTTCTTTCAGTTTCTATGTGTGCCAAATATATACAGCAGGAAGGGAGAAACGCTCTCGTATTAATTAATAAATAGGCACAGAAATACAGACTGAGTGTGTGTGAGAGCTCTCTTGAATTAACTGGAATTTAGGATGAGAGGTGATCTTGACGAAACATATAGAATTCTGAAGAAGGGTCTCCACCCATTCCTTCTCCCAAGAGATGCTGCCTGTCCCGCTGAGTTACTCCAGCTTTTTGTGTCTATGTTCTGTTTAAACCAGCATCTGCAGTTCCTTCTTACACATATACAATTCTTAAGGGATTGGACAGGCTAGATAGAGGAAAAATGTTCCCGATGCTGTGGGAGTCCAGAACAGGGATCACAGTTTACGAATAAGGGGTAGCTCAATTATTACTGAGATGAGGAAAAACTGAACTGTCGTCGGCCTCCCCAGTTGAGATGAATTGTGAATCTGTGGAATCTGAGGGGTAATTTTTCACATAAAGCATGGTGGGTGTGTGGAACGAGCTGCCAGAGGAGGTAGTTCAAACCTGTACCCATAGAGTCATAGAGTGATATGGTGTGGAAACAGGCCCTTCGGCCCAACTTGCCCACTCCAGCCAAAATGCCACATCCACACTAGTCCCACCTGTCTGCATTTGGTCCATTTCCCACCAAACCTGTCCTATTCATGCACCTGTCTAACTGTTTCATGAATGTTGGGATAGTCCCTGCCTTAAATACCTCCTCTGGCAGTTTGCTCCATTCATTCAACACCCACTGTGTGAAAATGTTACCCCTCAGATTCCTATTCAATCATTTCCCCTTCACCTTAAACGTATGTCCTCTAGACCTTGATTCTCCTAATCAGGGCAGGAGAAGCTGAGCATCTACCCGATCTATTCCTTTCATGATCTAAAGCATGTCTATAAGATCACCCCTCATCCTCCTGCGCTCCAAGGAGACCAATCCCACCCAATTGATTCTGTCTTCAAACTAACGCTGTCCATTCCAGATAACATTCTGGTGAATCTGTTCCACACTGTCTCTGGCAACACGACATTGTTTCTATAATATGGTGACCAGAACTACACAAAATGGCCTCGCAGATATTTGAAGTACGACTGAGGAGAGCGCTGCACTTGGAGGAACAGTTAAGTCTTGATTTTTCTGTATTTTGGTGTTCATTTGTAGTGCAAGTGTGTTCAGAATCAGACGCAGATGGGAAGTGAAACCATCAGCGAGTTCAGAGGTGTCCGTGCCAATCAGCACGAGGCAAATGCTGTCAAAGGTGTCAATGGTGAAAATATATCTGAGCAGCGTGCGATGGAACTGGGTAGCTGGTTGTTACAGTATGTGAGATGTTCTTGGATTGGATGATACAAAGAACATACCTGTGCGTGACGTTAATTCAGGATTCAGGATTCAGGATATCTTTATTTGTCATCCAAAAAACATTTTTTTTGGACGAGATTTCGTCAGTGATGTGTCTGGATAAGCAGTGACATTATCAGTGTGGCCAGTGATGGGCCTGGGTAAGCAGTGACATTGTCAACGTGGTCAGTGATGGGTCTGGATAAGCAGTGTCATTATTAGCGTGGTCAGTGATGGGTCAGGATAAGCAGTGACCTGATCAGTGTGGTCAGCGATGGTGAGTAATTGTGCTATGCCATTCATCCAGTGGGGACTATTAGTTCCAGCCGGTGAACACAAAGCGAGGTTCTGTTCAATCTGCAGTTTATTTTTTTATTGAACTACTTCAGACCAGTTGACAGGTTGATGCTAATTTAAACCCACAGACATGACAGCAAAGTCGTTCTGAGCGTTAATGACCAACTCACCCGTCTATGCTGCCCACAATGGTTTCGAAACATAGAAACAAAGAAAATACTTGCAGGAGTAGGCCATTTGTCCTTTTGAGCCCGCACCGCCATTCAACATGATCATGGCCGACCATCCTAAATCAGTACCCCGTTCCTGATTTCTCCCCGTGCAACTTTATTCCGTTAGCCCTAAGAGCTATATCTGACTCTCCCATGAAAACCTCATGTGAATTGACCTCCACAGCCTTCTGTGGCAGAGATTTCCACAGATTCACAATTCATCTCAACTGGCGAGGCCGACGACAGTTCAGTTTTTCCTCATCTCAGTAATAATTGAGCTACCCCTTATTCGTAAACTGTGATCCCTTTTCTGGACTCCCACAACATCGGGAATATTTTTCCTGTATCTAGCCTGTCCAATCCCTTAAGATATGTATATGTGTAAGAAGGAACTGCAGATGCTGGTTTAAATAGAAGATAGACACAAAAAGCTGGAGTAACTCAGCGGGACAGGCAGCATCTCTTGGGAGAAGGAATGGGTGGAGACCCTTCTTCAGAATTCTACATGTTTCGACAAGATCCCCTCTCATCCTAAATTCCAGTGAATTTAAGAGAGCTCTCACACGCACTCAGTCTGTATTTCTGTGCCTATATATGAACTAATTCAAGAGAGGGTTTCTCGCTTCCTGCTGTGTATAACTGACACACAGAGAAACTGAAAGAAACACTTCAATGATCAGAGACATATTAAAATGACCAACGTATATGACAGGCAGTTATATCATTTTGTTGTTTAAACTGCAGGTGTGAGAACTTTCGACACCTATTTACGTTTAATTCCTCGGATGTCCAGGCTAGAGTTTAGTTTGAGGAGAGTGAAACACCTGTTGGACACTTGTGAGGGTGATGAACAATGTGCCTCCGTTGTTGGTGACACCACCACCCAATACAGTATCGCCACTGTTGTGCAGTCAGTGATGTGTCTGCTATGTGGCTACAACTGGGGAGACCGATGACAGAGCACATTAGAAATTACAGAACCTCTGATTCCAGTCATGGGAACAGCAGGGAAACAGGTCCTTCGGCCCGACTGCAGACCGAGATGCCTATCTACGGTAATCTCATTTACCTGTATTTGTCCCATATCCGTCCATTTCCATCCGAAACAAATGGCTGTCCAAATGCTGTTTATTTGCTGTGATGGTATCTGTCCCCACCGCCTCAAAAGAAAATATTGTTCCATCGTTGAAGTCAGAATACCCTTAAATCTCTCCCCTTTCAATTAAACGTACGTTCTCTAGGTTTAGATTCTCCCAGCCTGGGAAATAACTGTGACCATCTACTCAACCCTGCTGTAGTTGACATAATTTTACATGCCTCAGTAAGGTCGTCCCTCTGCATTATTGCTCCAATGAGATCAATCCCACCTGATCAAATCTGTCCTCAAACTAACGCTGTCCATTCCAGATAACATCCTGGTGAATCTGTTCCGCACTGCCTCTGGCAATAGGACATCATTTGTGTAATATGGTGACCAGAACTACACAAAAGGGCCTCGCAGATATTCGAAGTACGACTGAGGAGAGCGCTGCACTTGGAGGACCAGTTAAGTCTTGATTATTCTTTATTTGGATGTTCACCTGTAGTGCAAATGTATTCAAAATCAGACGCACATGGGAAGTGAAACCATCAGTGAGTTCAGAAGTGTCAGTACCGCTGACCTGGAACCGAGGCAGAAAGGTGAATGAACTGTAGAGCAGAGCGATCTAGGACGACAGGTACATCGTGTATTGAATGTAGCGTCACGGGTTGATAGTGTGGTCAAAAAGACTTTTGTAACATTGGCCGTCTTCGGTCATAGCATTGTGTATAGATATACGGAGGTTATGTTGCCGTTGTGTAAGACGTTGGTGAGGCCGCATTTGGAATATTGTGTTCTGTTGTGGGCACCATGATACAGGAAAGATGGTGTCAATCTGGAAAGGTGATAGAGGAGATTTACGAGGATGTTACCAGGAACAGTGGGCCTGATCTGGAGGGACAGGTTCAGCAGGCTGGTACTATATCCCTTGGTGCATATATGCTAGTACTATATCCCTTGGTGCATATAGGCTAGTACTATATCCCTTGATGCATATAGGCTAGTACTATATCCCTTGGTGCATATAGGCTAGTACTATATCCCTTGGTGCATATAGGCTAGTACTATATCCCTTGGTTCATATAGGCTAGTACTATATCCCTTGGTTCATATAGGCTAGTACTATATCCCTTGGTTCATATAGGCTAGTACTATATCCCTTGGTGCATATAGGCTAGTACTATATCCCTTGGTGCATATAGGCTGGTACTATATCCCTTGGTGCATATAGGCTAGTACTATATCCCTTGGTGCATATAGGCTAGTACTATATCCCTTGGTGCATATAGGCTAGTACTATATCCCTTGGTTCATATAGGCTAGTACTATATCCCTTGGTTCATATAGGCTAGTACTATATCCCTTGGTGCATATAGGCTAGTACTATATCCCTTGGTGCATATAGGCTAGTACTATATCCCTTGGTGCATATAGGCTAGTACTATATCCCTTGGTGCATATAGGCTAGTACTATATCCCTTGGTGCATATAGGCTAGTACTATATCCCTTGGTGCATATAGGCTAGTACTATATCCCTTGCTGCAGGAGGATGAGGGATGATCTTCTACAGCTGGACAATATAATGAGAGGAATAGATCTGGTAGATGCACAGAGAAGGGGAATCAAGAACCAGGGGGCTAGGTTTAAGATGAGGTGGGGGGGGTTTAATCGGAACCTGAGGGGTATTTTTCACACAAAGGTTGGGGGGGGGGTGCGGAACGAACTGCCAGAGGAGGTAGTTCAGCCCTGTACTCATGGAGTCATAGAGTGATATGGTGTGGAATCAGGCACTTTGGCCCAACTTGCCCACACCAGCAAACAGGCCCCATCTACATTAGTTCCACCTGTCTGCATTTGGTCCATATCCCACCAAACCTGTCCTATTCATGTACCCAACCTGTCTAACTGTTTCACAAATATTGGGATAGCCCCTGCCTCAAATACCTCCTCAGGCAGTTTGTTCCATACATCCACCACCCATTGTGTGAAAAGGTTACCCCTCAGATTCCTATTCGATCATTTTCCATTCAACTTAAACGTATGTCCTCTGGACCTCGATTCTCCTACTCAGGGCAGGAGAAGCTGAGCATCTACCCGATCTATTCCTTTCATGATCTAAAACACGTCTATGAGATTACCCCTCATCCTCCTGCGCTCCAAGAAGACCAAGCCCAGCCAATTGATTATGTCTTCAAACTAACGCTGTCCATTCCAGATAACAGCCTGGTGAATCTGTTCCGCGCTGTCTCTGGCAACAGGACATCATATCTATAATATGGTGACCAGAACTACACAAAAAGGCCTTGCAGATATTTGAAGTACAACTGAGGAGAGCACTGGAACTTGGAAGAGCAGTTAAGTATTGATTTTTCTGTATTTGTGTGATCATTTGTAGTGTAAGTGTGTTCAGAATCAGACGCAGATGGGAAGTGAAACCACCAGTGAGTTCAGAGGTGTCCGTACCAATCAGGACGGGGCAAATGTTGTCAAAGGTGGTGCAAATATATTTGAGCAGCATGCGATGGAACTGGGTAGCTGGTTGTTACAGTATGTGAGATGTCCTTGGAATGAATGATACAAAGAACATACCTGTGTGTGACATCAGTGTGGTCAGAGATGGGTCTGGATAAGCAGTGACATTATCAGTGTGGTCAGTGATGGGTCTGGATAAGCAGTGACATTATCAGTGTGGTCAGTGATGGGTCTGGATAAGCAGTGACATTATCAGTGTGGTCAGTGATGGGTCTGGATAAGCAGTGACATTATCAGTGTGGTCAGCGATGGGTCTGGATAAGCAGTGACATTATCAGTGTGGTCAGTGATGGGTCTGGATAAGCAGTGACATTATCAGTGTGGTCAGTGATGGGTCTGGATAAGCAGTGACATTATCAGTGTGGTCAGTGATGGGTCTGGATAAGCAGTGACATTATCAGTGTGGTCAATGATGGGTCTGGATAAGCAGTGACATTATCAGTGTGGTCAGTGATGGGTCTGGATAAGCAGTGACATTATCAGTGTGGTCAGTGATGGGTCTGGATAAGCAGTGATATTATCAGTAATTAATCTCATCTCTAATGAGCTCTCACTGCATCTTGCTGATCTATCCGCGTTGGCAGGTGCAGACATATTTATTTGTTATTTTCATTTTAATAGGCAGTGGTTAAAATGAGTAAATAACTTTCTCCGGCATACAAGTGATAGAGTAACACATAATGCGTCTCCCCCAACACTCCTCACTCTCTCTGCCTCTCTCCCTCCCCCTCCGCCCATTCACTCTCCCCACATACTAATCCCCCTCTTGCTCACCAATTTTCCGACCCTCTGACTTCCCACCTCCTTCCTTCTCTCCACACTCCTCCCCACTATCTCCCCACACTCCTCTCTGTCCTGCCACACTCCTCTAATCTCTCTCCCCACACTGCTCCCCCTCTCTCTCCGCACTTCCTCTCTCCCCACTCTCCTCTCACTCTCCATCCCCACACTCCGTCTTTCTCCCCACACACTCACTACTCCTCCCCCTCTGTCTCCCCACACTCCTCCCCCTCTCTCTCTCCCCACATTCCTCCCCATCTCTCTCCCCCACGCACACCCCCCTCTCTGCCCATACTCATCCCCCTCTCTCTCCCCACACCCCCTCTATCTCTCCCACTACTCCACCACCCTCCCGTCACTCCTATCCCTCTCTCTCCCCTCCTCTCTGTCCCCATCCCTCCACTCTTTCCATACCATCCTTCCTCCCTCTCTCTCACACTCCTCCCTCCCCTGTCCCCTAAAACAACCTATTTCCCCCACACTCCTCCCCGTCATTTAACCCACACTCCCCCTCTCTCCCACCACACTCCCCCTCGCTCTCCACATTCATCCTACCTTCTCTCTCTTCCCACAGTATTCAATTCCTCTCCCCACATCCCCTCTCTTCCCATCCTCCATTCCCACACTCCTCCTCCTTTCACTCCACTCCTCCCCTTTCTCTCCCCACACACCTTCCTCTCTCCCCACTCACCTCCCTTACTCTCCACACTCCTTCCCTCTTCCTCTCCACAATCCTCACTCTCTCTCTCTCTCTCTCTGGATAAGCAGTGACATTATCAGTGTGGTCAGTGATGAGTCTGGATAAGCAGTGACATTATCAGTGTGGTCAGTGATGGGTCTGGATAAGCAGTGACATTATCAGTGTGGTCAGTGATGGGTGTGGATAAGCAGTGACATGATCACATTAAATCTGACCCCGATGTTTTACATTTGATAAGATGTAAAATAAAGGACCCTTTCTTTTTTTCAATCAGATTTTATTGATTTTTCACAGAGATATATACAAAACAGTGCATCATCGACATAAATAAAATAAAATAAGAAAAATATCAAAAATGAATAAATAAATAAAGGTGATAGATAAATAAATAAATGCATAAGACAGTGTGGTACACTTACTAAATAAAATATTAAAAAGTAACGATTGTTATCTAGAGGTATTTCAATATTCGCACAAACATACCATCTAGTTCTATATAACACAATCTTCCAATATCTAGCTCGGCATTTATCTAGTTGGTGTCATGGCTCAAATAAACGATCCATTTTTCCCAGATCCTCTCAAAGAATTCCTTCTTTTTAATTCAAATGTTCGATTCTAAAGGGTCAACTCAAGTTCAATATCCATAATTAATCTAAACATTAATGAGAACTAACTCCATTTTGCTGCTCGATCCACGCTGGTAAACACGGCAGCTGAAGATGCATTAACTTGTTATTTTCTTCTTAATTAACACAGGTTAGAAATGGTAATGAACTCTCTCCGGCATACATTTGAAAGAATAATACACAACGCTGACAATTAAAACGTATCTTCAGATCTGAGAAAGGGGGAGTTGAGTAACTGTGCTCTTCCCTTCGCCCAGTGGGAATATTAATTCCAGGCGGTGAACACTACCTGTGGGTCTATTCAACCTGCAGTTTAGTTTGTAGTGAACTACTTCAGACCAGTCGACAGGTAGATGTGAATTCAAACCCTCAGGCCAGACAACAAGGTCGTTCTGAGAGTAAATGACCAATTCATCCGTCTGGGCTGTCTACACAACGGCACAGAGAAAGCTGCCACACACGCAGACTTTATTTGGTGTGCTTATTTATCAAGTAGTTCAAGCGAGAAAATCTCCCGTCGTGCAGTGCAAACCTGGCACTCGTAGACACTGAAATAAACACTTCAATGATCAAGGACTATTATAAAAATGACCAATGTATATGACAGGCAATTATGTTATGTTTTTTGCATCTTTGAGCAATGTGGACACCTGCTGATGTTTTAATTCCTCTGATTTCAAGGCTACAGTTTAGCGGTAACCTAATATCCAAGAACATAAATGTGTATAGTAAAAGCTTATTTAGGTATGTCAAGAGTTTAAAAAATGGTAAGATAAATGTGGGTCCCTTGAAGACAGAAGCAGGCGAATTTATTAAGGAAACAAGGAAATGGCAGACGAGCTGACCAGGTACATTGGATCTGTCTTAATAAGGAAGACACAATCAATCTCCCAGATGTACTAGTGGACGGAGGTCTTAGGGTGACGGACGAACTGAAGGAAATTCACATTAGGCAGGAAATGGTGTTGGGTAGACTGACGGGATTGAAGGTTGATAAATCCCCAGGGCCTGATGGTCTACATCACAGGGTACTTAAGGAAGTGCTCTAGAAATTGTGGACGAATTGGTGATCATTTTCCAATGTTCTATAGATTCAGGAGCAGTTCCCGTGGATTGGACGGTAGCTAATGTTATTCCACTTTTTAAGAAAGGAGGGAGACAGAAAATGGGAAACATAGAAAATAGGTACAGGAGTAGTCCATTCGGCCCTTCGAGCCTGCACCGCCATTCAATATGATTATGGCTGATCATCCAGCTCAGTAACCTCTACCTGCCTTCTCTCCATACCCCCTGATCCCTTTAGCCACAAGGGCCACTTCTAACTCCCCTCTTAAACATAGCCAATGAACTGGCCTCAACTACCTTCTGTTTATAGAGAATTCCACAGACTCACCACTCTCTGTGTGAAGAAATGTTTTCTCATCTCGGTCCTAAATGACTTCCCCCCTTATCTTTAAGCTGTGACCCCTGGTTCTGAACTTCCCCAACATCGGGTACAATCTTTCCGCATCTAGCCTGTCCAACCCCTTAAGAATTTTATGTTTCTATAAGATCCCCCCACAGTCTTCTAAATTCCAGCGAGTATAAGCCTAGTCGATCCAGTCTTTCTTCATATGAAAGTCCTGCCATCCCAGGGATCAATCTGGTGAACCTTCTCTGTACTCCCTCTAAGGCTAGAATGTCTTTCCTCAGATTAGGAGACCAAAATTTCAGCAATCTCACCAATGCCCTGTACAACTGCAGCAGAACCTCCCTGCTCCTATACTCAAATCCTCGCGCTATGAATGCCAACATACCATTCGCTTCCTTCACTGCCTGCTGCACCTGCATGCCTACTTTCAATGACTGGTGTACCACGACACCCAGGTCTCGTTGCACCTCCCCTTTTCCCTCTGATCTCCCTCTCTCTCACACATTCTCTCCATCCACCACAAAACTCAACACATCAAGTAATGAATTGTTAAAATCTT
>NW_027602593.1:0-32128 GCF_053455715.1 Rhinoraja longicauda | reverse complement strand
CCCCCACGCCCCGGAAGTCTCCCCAAAAATGTGGCACCTCGGCTGGGCAAAGCAGCCAATCTCGACCTCATCGGGACTTCCATGGCCGATCGGTGGGTTGAATTTGCAACCTGCGGCCGGGGGTCTGGAACTCCAGCACGTCTGAAGCCAGCACGTCTATCCCCATAATTGTCTTCCTTGGCCAGCTGGATAAACCAGCATAGCTCTGGAACCAAGAGTGCCAGAAAATCAGTAGTGGAACTGTAATGAATAAATATTAAATTTAAGTGCAAGATTATATAACTATATTAATTAATTAAGACAGGATTAAAATATAAAACACAGCAGAAAAGCCAATTACCACCTTTTCGGGCTGATTATCAATTAATGTGCGAATTTACTTCCGTATGCTTAGTCAAGTCGCATATATCAACTCTTTCTTCATAACTTAGTCATACATTTTATGACCATTGTTCTTTTATTTACTACCAAGAGAATTGGGATGTGTAAGGAAAAAGCAAAACAGAAAAATCAAAACAAAACCTTTTTTTTTGTATCGCAAAAAGTATCTCTGTACAATAAAGTGAAGAAAGCTAATGGCGTGTTGGCCTTCATAACGAGTGGATTTGAGTATAGGAGTAAAGAGGTCCTTCTGCCATTGTATAGGGCCCTGGTGAGACCAAATCTGGAGTGTCGTGTACAGGTTTGGTCTCCTAATTTGAGGAAGGACATCCTTGTAATTGAGGCAGTGCAGCGTAGGTTCACGAGATTGATCCCTGGGATTGCGGGACTGCCATATGAGGAAAGATTGAAAAAACATGGTGTTTAGAAGGATGAGGTGGAATCTTATAGAGACATATAATGAAATTATAAAAGGACTGGACAAGCTAGATGCAGGAAAAATGTTCCCAATGTTGGGGGAGTCCAGAACCAGGGGCCATAGTCTTAGAATAAAGGGGAGGCCATTTAAAACTGAGGTGAGAATGAACTTTTTTACCCAGAGAGTTGTGAATTTGTGGAATTCTCTGCTACAGAGGGCAGTGGAGGCCAAATCACTGGATGAATTTAAGAGAGAGTTAGATAGAGCTCTGGGGGCTAATGGAATCAATAGACCATAGGTGCAGGAGTAGGCCATTCGGCCCTTCGAGCCAGCACCGTCATTCAATGTGATCATGGCTGATCATCCACAATCTGTACCCCGTTCCTGCCTTCTCCCATACCCCCTGACTCAGCTATCCTTAAGAGCTATATCTAACTCTCTCTTGAAAGCATCCAGCGAATTGGCCTCCACTGCCTTCTAAGGCAGAGAATTCCACAGATTTACAACACTTTCTTGTGCACACTTGCATGCCTTGCACACACATGTGTATACAAGCACACTTTTACACTAGAGAGAAGGATACGACCTTAACTGGTAGCAGGTTGGAGGTGCATCATCGGATGTTGCACATCAAAGGGCGGGCACGGGGCTCTGACGCCGCGGGAAAGGCGGGCATTCACGGGGAGAGAACCCACTGCAGACCCCCGTGACCCACTGGAGGGGTGTGTAGGAGAAATAACCCCGGACAAGCTATGCAAGCAACAAAATGCAGAGCCATGCGGAGTATTAGGTGAGTGTAGAGGTGGTGGGTGACCGCGCTGCTGCTTGGTAATGCCCTTTGCCACTGTCCGTGCCTCCTCTCCCCCGCACATCTCCTGCCTCTCCCCCGGGCTGTGGACACGGGGCCCGGCACGGCTGCAATGTATCAGCTCGCTTGCAACATGGCGAAAGGCAACAAGCGGTGAGTGCGGCGATGCCCCGGGGATTCCCTCTACTTTCTCCCCCCCCCCCTTATGCACCACTCTGACCTTGTCCCTGCTGCACTCTCATCACTGACACCCTTGTCCCCTAATCAGCCCTCCCTGGACCCAGCTCCCTCCGTCCCAGGACCCTGCTCCCTCCGCCTTGGGGCCATGCTGCCCGGTTCCCTCCGTCCCAGGACCACGCTGTCCCTCTTCCTCCGCTCTGGAACCACGCTGACCGGCTCCCTCCGCCTTGGGGCCATGCTGCCCGGTTCCCTCCGCGCTGGGGCCACGCTGCCCGGTTCCCTGGATCCGGCTCCCTCCGCCCTGGGGACACGCTCCCTCCGCCCTGGGGACACGCTCCCTCCGCCCTGCGATCACGTCGCTACCCGGCTCCCTCCGCACCGGGGCCAACTGCCCCCGTTCCTCCACTCTGCGGCCACGTTACTCGGCTCCGTCCCTCTGCTCCGCGACCACGGTGCTCGGTTTCTTGTGGCCCACGGTTGTTGGTGCATCGTGGCGAAACATTTGAGGGGGGAGAGAGAGAGACATCAGCCTGGGTGTTGGGCTCCCGACACGTTTTTTAAAGCACATTTGTTCAACACAACTGATGCACGTCAATCCAGACGTTGTGGGATCAGGGGATATGGGGAGATGTTGGGCACAGGTTACTGATTGTGGATGATCAACCGTGGCTCGAAGGGCCGAATAACCTCCTCCTGCACCTATTTTCTATGTTTCTAATAACCTTTCTATATATATCAGAATATACTCATGATAGGCCTGGCATTGTACATGTAGTCCAAGAACTATAAACTGTTGGAAATAATCTCGTTTTTCACACATGAATGTAGCAGAACGCTTACACGCATTTGGCGTGCATACTTTTTTTTTGCTAAAAAGTTGCATTACGCACCATCTTATGAATTTTGATGTAAAATTCTGAATTTTGGATATCAAAATTATGAACTTGTAAAATCAAATGTTGGGAGGTCTGGATATGGGCAAGTGGGTGGTCGAACAGGTAACTTGATTGGCATGGACAATTTGGGCCCTGGTGCTGGTTTCTGTACTGTATAGCTATGATTCTAAATAAAATTGGGAGTCAGGAGTGTTTTCTTGTCATATGCAACAGAACAATGAAATTCTTGTTTGCTACAGCTTTACCAGCATGTTAATGCAGTAACAGGACAAATACATGTACAACAATATAATTATCAATTATACAAAGTAACCAGACCATAATAGTGTAAACCAAAGTAAGAAGTGCAACCTAAAGAATAAAGAGGAGGCCATTTAAAACTGAAGTGAGAAGAAACCTTTTCACCCAGAGAGTTGTGAATTTGTGGAATTCTCTGCCACAGAAGGCAGAGGAGGCCAATTCACTGGATGAATTTAAAAGGGAGTTAGATTGAGCTCTAAGAGGCTAGCGGAATCAAGGGATATAAGGAGAAGGCAGGCACGGGTTACTGATTGGATGATCAGCCATGATCACATTGAATGGTGGTGCTGGCTCCAAGGGCCGAATGGCCTCTTCCCGCGCCTATTTTCTATGCTTCTATGTTTCTAAACAAGTCTACTGTAGACCATTGCTGTAGTTAGGGTTGTACAGAGTGGTTCAGGAGCATGATGGTTGATGAGTAGAACCTGTTCATGGCTCTCGGACTCCTGAACCTTCTTCCCGATGGTAGCAACAAGTTGTGGGCATGGCTTTGATGCTGATATCAAGTGATGATATCGTGGATTTGATGATATCAAGTGGCTTTTTTTAAGGCTTTCTTGTGGATCCATTTGATAGGGAAGTGAATACCCTTGATGGATGTCGATCACTTTCTGCAGCCTTCATTCTTGAGCGTTTGAGTTACAGAACCAGGATGTGATGCAATCAGCACACTCTCTACTGTACACCTGTTAAATTCAATGAAAGTATTCGGCATCATGCCTATCTCCTGAGGTAGGAGATGAAGCAGCTTTTCCTTTCTGGAATCAGGGATCAGTTCCTTGCCATCATTGAGAGTAAGATTGTTGCTTTGGCACCATTCAATCAGATTATCAATCTCCTTCCAGTATTCTGATTCATTGTTACTTGTTATTCGTCCAACAACAGTGGTGTTGTCAGCAAATTTAACGATGACATTCGAGCTATGTCGTCTAGTCATGGATGTAGAGAGAGAGGGGATTGATCTCGCAGCCCTGAGGTGTCCCTCTTCTGATGGTCATTGAGGAAGAAGTATTGTTGACAAGTCCTCCAGTTTAGACTAAAAATGTGATTTGGCTTTCTCAATGGCCTTCTCGACGTCATATCTAGACATCTGACGCTTTATCGCCAGATTTGAATGCACAAGAGCTGGTCCTCAGTAGATTGTGGAAATCCTAGCTTATCCAAGGTTTTCTGGTTCGGGAACAGTCACGAGTCTTGGTGGGAACACATTCCATCACACATTGCCTCATGAAGTCAGTAAAATCCATGGTGTATTTGATCAGGTCTGTTTGCTGCATCCTTGAACATCAGTCGGTCTATCGAAACCAAGCTATTGCGGTCACTGCATCCCCTGACCAGCTCTGTACCATCCTCACCGCTGGAGCTGCTCTCTTCAGTCACTGCATGTACACTGGAAGAAGGAGCACAACCAGGTGGTCCAATTTTCCAATGTCGTGGCAGGTAGAGATAGGGTAGATGGTTCGTCTTTTTCCAGGGTGGAAATGTGAAGTACTCGACATTGTCAAATATTAAACCATGGGTTTAAGGTGAGGGGGAAAGGTTAAAGAATACTTGTGATACAAGCTTTTTCTAGCGTAGAGTTCTAGGAGCCTGAAATACGCTGCCAGGCACCACGTACCTGGCCACGCTGCTGGAGCAACAGCATTGAACACCTTTACTTCCTCAGGAGACTGAGATTTGGCATGTTTCCAGTGATTCTTACAAACATTTACAGATGCACCAGAGAAAACATACTGGTGTTGCATCACCGCTTGGTTTGGGAACAGCTCTGCCCAAGAGTTGTGGATGTAAGCCAGTCCATCTCACAGATCAGAATCCACACGATTGACTATTTACATTTCATGTTGCCACAGAAAAGCAGCAAACATCGTCAAGGATTAGTCCCACTCTGGTTATTCCTCTCCCTACTCCCATCGTGCAGAAGATACATGTGGCCGAAAGTGCTTGCCACCGACTTAAGAACAGCTTCTTTCCCTCTTATCAGGCTTCTGAACAGTCCTTTCATCAGCTAGGGTACCGTCCGATTCACCACGACCTCATTGCGGACATTGGTCTTAGTCTCTGGAACCAGTGCGCTACAATGCCGAGAAATACATTGTTCACTCTTTCTTTTCCCATAGGCCTATCTATTGTACCCAAGTTTAGCTTGATTGTATTTCTGTATAGTATTATATGATTGGATTGGAGAGTATGCAAACAAAGATTTTCACTGTACTGCGGTACACATGATACAAAACCTGAACCTGTGGTGATAGGAGCAGCGTTTGTCTGCAATTTAATAGGTTGATGAACGAAGCAAATTTAGCATTAACCATTTTCTCCTTCTCCATCTATTTTGGCCGTAAATATTTGGAAGGTCTGCTTCCACCCTCCTTGGGTAGAGAATTCCTAAGATCCATGATCTCTGAAGGAAGAAATTGCTCCTTATTTCTGTCCTGGTTATTAGGCCTAACCTGTTCAACCTTTCCTCATATGTCAACTCTTTCATGTCTGGATTCACCCTTGTGATATTTCTGTGCATTGCTTCTAAATCAAGTACAATCGAATTCTGTTAATCCAACATCCTCAAGAGTTTGCTGGTATCGGACTACTATTTCTGTGTACTTTGACGTTTTAAAAATATGTTATATGGTAACATTTCAGGTGGTAAAATTTAAAGGGCGTTGGGAAACAGAGCGAGTTAAGATTCAAAGGTGTGAGGCCAATAGAATGGAGTGAGTTTAAAGAGAGTAGTCGAACTGGGACTTTGGCGAACGGATGGGGAATGTCGGAACCTGGGCCCCAGCAAGCCAAATACTGAACCATCGCAATTAACGAATAGTGGATAATTAGAGTTTTATTAGAGCCTGCCTTAAATTTGGAGCCATAACTGTGCATTATATTCCATTGCGGGCTCACCAGGAACTTGTAAAGTTGCAGTAGCGTTCCGGCTTTGTATTGCATACCTCTTTCAGTAAAGACCAACTTCCTTTTCCCTTCTCTTGTGTCTCATATAACAGGACGTCCAGATTTGTTTTGTATTGTAATATTTTGGGGTTTTAATTGGTGTAATGGGACTAGATTGATGGGCATCATGGTCAGTATTGATGAGATGGGCCGAATGACACTGACTCTGTTTAATAATTTACCTTTCCCTTTTTCTTGGTAGAGTAGCTAATTAAGATGCATATTGAAAATCATGCATAATGTACAGTTAAACTGTCAATGGCATCACTTTTTTAAATTGCAGTTCACTTTTGTAATTGGGCATTTATAGCAACCTGAGATTTTGTCCATTAAAATAGATTGGCAGTGAACTGTTGCACTGTTTATAGATCTAAATTTGAGTCTTGCTGGACGGAATTGTGCATTTAAGCTCCCTTCGAACTGGAAGAAGTGCAATGCATTGCTTAATAACGGCTGTGAAAGGTGAATGTGATCTCTGTCTTACTGTTACTACCAGTCTCAAGGTGTAGAAATAGATAGTGTGAAAAGTGGATAAAGCATGTGAGCACAAGGAACATTCCTCTAAAGCCACCAAATTTGAAACTGTAGCTGAGGTTTTGATAAATGCTCAGTTGTCCTGCAATTAAAATACTTTATATACTATAACTTAAACTGTATTTTGTTGCTGTAAGAAATCTGAATACTTGTTCTTTTTCTCCAAACAGTACTGAATCAGCTTCCACTTCCCTCTCCACTACCAGCTACCACTACCAAAAGCTTGTTGTTTGGAGGGAGAATTGCCGAAGATGTAAATTGCCTCATGGGCTGTCGAGATGAGAGCCTTGTCACGCAGTTAGTACATAGCCTCAGTCAAGTCTCCACAGATCACATGTGAGTATGATTGTGTTATTTTCCGAATAGCAGAGGTGGTTGAAAATGTATTATTTTGCGGAGTGCATATGCCAGGTTGGCACAGCACAAGCATGACGAAAGAGTGTTTTAGCCACCAAAGCTTGTGTATCTAATGGTTTGAATAGAAATAAATATTCTGTTGTTGGAAATCTGCAGCAAACGGAAAACTGTTTGCATTTCAGGTGTATAATGATGTATAATCAGATCATAGCTTTCTGTGTTCCTTATTGCAGCCACCTGCAATTCCTAGTATTGCCATTAACCTGATTATTGGGGTTCATTGGCTTTTGTGTAATATACTTTATCCACTTTTTTATACTCTGTCTCTCTGTCAATTAGATTATCTTCGCTTGGACATCATGTTCAATTGTTTTGAACAAATAATAATGGCTCTGATGTTACAGGATGCTATTTAATAGCATTTAATCCAGTTGTCAAAACCCATAAATATAAAAAGCAGCTGTCAGTTACATCGCACCAAAACACATTTTGAACGTGTCAAAAGTGATAGAAGTTGTGGGTTTGGACATTTTGCAAAGAAGCAGTGAGAAACTATTAAAGTGCGTTTTGTGGTGGATTTATGTGGAAGCCGTGTAACGCTGCTGATGATAGCATGTGGGTCAAGTAAGCTACGTTGACCTGAGTGATATTGGGATTCATGTGTAATTGGAATAGCGTTCATTGACAAAAATGTGAATTCTCTTTCTCAATGGGAAAGGATTTGGAAAATCAATGGTGTACCCTGTCATAAACATACATTGGAGACGTAAGAGCAAGATGCAAAAACGAACTCAACACATCGAGTAACATCATAGGGCACAGACTTGTACAGCATAGGAATAGGCCCTACAGTCAACTATGATGTCAATCGAAACTAATCCCATCTGCCTGGACATAGTTTGTAATGCTTCAGACTGTATGGAACATAAAAACTGACTGCAAAAGCTTTTATAGATATGTGAAGAGAAAAAGATTAGTTAAAACAAATGTAGGTCCCTTGCAGTCAGAAACAGGTGAATTGATCATGGGGAAACAAGGACATGGCAGACCAATTGAATAACTACTTTGGTTCTGCCTTCACTAAGGAAGACATAAATAATCTGCCGGAAATAGCAGGGGGCCGAGGGTCAAATGAGATGGAGGAACTGAGTAAAATCCAGGTTAGTCGGGAAGTGGTGTTAGGTAAATTGAATGGATTAAAGGCCGATAAATCCCTAGGGCCAGATAGGCTGCATCCCAGAATGCTTAAGGAGGTAGCCCCAGAAATAATGGATGCATTAGTGATAATTTTTCAAAACTCTTTAGATTCTGGAGTAGTTCCTGAGGATTGGAGGGTAGCTAATGTAACCCCACTTTTCAAAAAGGGAGGGAGAGAGAAAACGGGGAATTACAGACCAGTTAGTCTAACATCTGTAGTGGGGAAAATGCTAGAGTCAGTTATTAAAGATGGGATAGCAGCACATTTGGAAAGTGGTGAAATCATTGGGCAAAGTCAGCATGGATTTATGAAAGGTAAATCATGTCTGACAAATCTTATAGAATTTTTCGAGGATGTAACTAGTAGAGTGGATAAGGGAGAACCAGTGGATGTGTTATATCTGGACTTCCAGAAGGCTTTCGACAAGGTCCCACGTAAGAGATTAGTATGCAAACTTAAAGCACACGGTATTGTGGGTTCCGTATTGATGTGGATAGAGAACTGGCTGGCAGACAGGAAGCAAAGAGTAGGAATAAACGGGTCCTTTTCAGAATGGCAGGCAGTGACGAGTGGGATACCGCAAGGCTCAGTGCTGGGACCCCAGCTATTTACAATATATATTAATGATTTGGACGAGGGAATTGAATGCAACATCTCCAAGTTTGCGGATGACACGAAGCTGGGGGGCAGTGTTAGCTGTGAGGAGGATGCTAGGAGGCTGCAACGTGACTTGGATAGGTTAGGTGAGTCGGCAAATGCATGGCAGATGCAGTATAATGTGGATAAATGTGAGGTTATCCACTTTGGTGGCAAGAACAGGAAAGCAGACTATTACCTGAATGGTGGCCGATTAGGAGAAGGGAAGATGCAACGAGACCTGGGTGTCGTGGTACACCAGTCATTGAAAGTAGGCATGCAGGTGCAGCAGGCAGTGAAGAAAGCGAATGGTATGTTGGCATTCATAGTGAGGGGATTTGAGTATAGGAGCAGGGAGGTTCTGCTGCAGTTGTACAGGGCATTGGTGAGACCACACCTGGAGTATTGCGTACAGTTTTGGTCTCCTAATCTGAGGAAAGACATTCTTGCCATAGAGGGAGTACAGAGAAGGTTCACCAGATTGATTCCTGGGATGGCAGGACTTTCATATGAAGAAAGACTGGATAGACTCGGCTTGTACTCGCTGGAATTTAGAAGATTGAGGGGGGATCTTATAGAAACTTACAAAATTCTTAAGGGGTTGAACAGGCTAGATGCAGGAAGATTGTTCCCGATGTTGGGGAAGTCCAGAACAAGGGGTCACAGTTTAAGGATAAGGGGGAAGTCTTTTAGGACCGAGATGAGAAGGGTTTTTTTCATACAGAGAGTGGTGAATCTGTGGAATTCTCTGCCACAGAAGGTAGTTGAGGCCAGTTCATTGGCTATATTTAAGAGGGAGTTAGATGTGGCCCTTGTGGCTAAAGGGATCAGGGGATATGGAGAGAAGGCAGGTACGGGATACTGAGTTGGATGATCAGCCATGATCATATTGAATGGCGGTGCAGGCTCGAAGGGCCGAATGGCCTACTCCTGCACCTATTTTCTATGTTTCTATGTATATGCCTATCATATCAGCTTCCACCATTTCTCTGTGTAAAAACAAAACCTGCCCTGTAAATCACCTTTCAACCGTACCCCTCTCACCTTAACCCTATGCCATGTAGTATTTGCACCTGGAGTCGGGGGTGAGGACTCTTATCGTAACTCTTATCTACACCTCTAATTTTATACACTTCTATCGTCCATCTTCAGTCTCTGACACTCCCGAAAAAACAATCCATGTTTGTCCGGCCTCTCCTTGAAGATAATACCCTCTAAACCAAGCAGTGTCTGGTAAAGCTCTTCTGCACCTTCCAAGCTTCCATCTGTGAAGGCAAGGGGGTCGTGGACATTTTGACTTGAGACCCTGCATCATGAATCAATGCAGATATGCTTAAGTGTCTCGAGTATTTATGTATATTTATGTATATTTATTTAAGGGGGAGGGGGAATTGGGAGAAAGAGGGGAGAAATGGGCGTGTACCAGGGTGGGGGACAGTTACAGGAATGAGTAAAGGGAAGGGGGGGGGGGGCATGTTTAGTTAAAATTGGAGAATTGAATCTTCATACTGTTGTAACCTACCCACATGTCACATGAGGTGTTGCCCCCCCATTTGTGTGTGTGGCCTCACTTTGGCAATGTTGATGCCCAGGACTGAAAAGTCATTATGGGAAGGGGAGGTAAAATTGTTAGCACCTGGGAGATCCAGTAGGCCTTGGCAGATAAAACACAACTATTCAGTACCGAGTCTACACTTGGTCTTGCCGATGTAAAGGAGGTGACATCGGGAGAGCCGAATGCAGTAGATAGAGTGATACAGCATTGAAACAGGCCCTTCGGCCCAACTTGCCCACACCAACCAACATACCCCATCTACTCTAGCCCCACCTGCCTGTGTTATCCCATATTCCTCTAAACATGTCCTATCCATGTATCTGTTGAAATGTTCTTAAATGGTGTGATACTACCTGCCTCGACTACCTCGCCTGGCAACTCGTTCCATACACCCACCATCCTCTGTGTGAAAAAGTTACCCCTAAGGTTCCTATTAAATCTTTCGCCCCTCACCTTAAACCTACACTGGCCAAGAGACTCTGTGTGTCTACCCAATCTATTCCTCTCATAATTTTGCACACTTCTAACTTTAGATGAAGTTAGAACAAGCGCAAGAGAAGGAATAGCACAGTCGCACAGTGGTAGAGTTGCTGCCTTGCAGTGCCAGAGATCCGTGTTTGATCCTGAGTGCTGTCTGTACTGAGTTTGTACGTTCTCCCCGTGACCACATTGGTTTGTTCTGGATTCTCCATTTTCCTCCTACACTCCAAAGACATACAGGTTTGTAAGTTAATTGGCTTCTGTAAATTGTAAATTCTCTAATGTGTAGTTTAGTGTGAGTGTATGGGGTGATCGCTGGTCAGCACGGACTCAATGGTCTGAAGGGCATGTTTCTGCATTGTTTTTCTAAAGTCTAATGTGAACCCCTGTCTCACCTGGAAGGGCTGTTGGAGTCATAGACCCACGGAAACAGGCTCTCCGGCAAAAGTTGTCCAGGCCGACCAAGATGTCCATTTTCCTCTTGCCCGCATTTGGCTCATGTCCCTCTAAACTGTTCCTATCCATGTCCCTGCATTCCTTTCCCTAGCTTCCCACAGTGTCCTCCGATAAATCCGGTCAGGCCCAGAAGATTTATCACCTTCATGCCTTAAGATGTCCACCTCCTCTACCTTAATATGAACTGTCCTCAAGACATCTTTATTTCTGCCCCAGGTTCCCTAGTCTTCATGTCTTTCTCCATAGTGAAACCAGAAGAGAAATACTCATGGAAGACCATGCTCATCTCCTGCAGCTCCTCACTTAGATTATCACTTTGGTTTCTGAGGGGCCATATTCTATCTCTAGTTACCCTCTTTCCCTTAATGTACATAGAACAGCACAACACAAGAGCAGGCCCTTTAGCCCTCAATGTCTGTGCCGAACATGATGCCAACATCATCATTTATCTACCTGCACGTAACCCATGTCTCCATTCCATGAATATCCATGTGCCTAATCAAAAGTTTTTGTCATGCCACTAAAGTTTGTGCTAAAAAAAGTTATTGTCCACCCTATCTAATCCTTTATTTTAAAGGACACTTGGACTGGTATATGCATGGAAAGGTTTAGATGAATATGAAACAAATGTGAGCAAACGTGACTAGCCTAGCTGGAGCATCTTGGTTGGCATGGATGAGTCGGGCAAAAGGTCCTGTTTCCATGCTGGATGACTCCGTGACTCCATAAACCTTAAGCAAATTTCTTCATTACCTCCTCAAAAAAACCCTCATGTTGACACCTAATCAATCCTTGCCTTTCCAAGTGAACAAACATCCTATCCCTTAGAATTACTATTGAAGTAAGGTTCACCAGCATTTAGTTTTCATACCTATCCCTACTGTTCTTTCTTGAACAAGGGCACTACAGGGGCTATCCTCAAGTTTTCTCGTACTTCACCTTTGGCTAGCAAACTTGCAAAAGTCTCCTTTGGAGCCCCAGTAATCTCCTCCCTTGTTTCCAACAGCATGCATCCTGGGCAATGACATATCAGGCTCTGGGGATTTATCCACCTTTTTTATCTCACATTTGCTCCTTCCTCACATGTTTCAGACTATCAGCCTGTCCAACTTTTTCTGTTTGGATTTTGTATTTCAAACATGTGCAAGTTTTTTTGAATTTCAGTAACCAGCACTGCCTTTTTTGTAATGGGCTTGAGCCACCTAGTGGAATATTCTTACAATAACCATGATGGCTTGTTAGCAAAATAGATGAACATGGCATAAATAGGAAATAGTGACATGGGAAGAAAATACAACAGCTGGAAAGCATTTTTGATTTGATTTTTCAGAACTAATGTTGACTCTTTGATTTTTAATACAATTCAGAGATTTCTAGGTGACACAAAAGTTGGGTATAGGGAAGGTGACAATCCACTTCGTGCGCAGGCCGGTGAAATGTACATTGCAATTTTCATTCCATTTTGAGGTGATTCATTTTGGGAGGGTAAATCGTGCAAAATAAGCTAATAGTGTTCACTGTGGACGCTACAAGTGATATCCCAGAAATGACAGTGGCCAGGAATGGGAAGGAATGGAGAAATTAAGGAAAATGATCAGAACTGTTGTATGAGTAAATTGTGGAGCTGGAAGTTGACACATTTCTGGTGCTGATGGATTCTAGCACGGTTAAATAAGTGACAACTGGTTTTAATTTTCCAAAATACTTCGGATTTGGGGACAATTTACTGAGTCTGGAATTTCATTCCAATCTTTATTTCAAAAGAGTATAGGAATAGGAAGGTTTGGCTATATTTATTAGAATTCCTTGAGTAACATGTTGTGGATTAGGAGGCACTGTGTTTACAATATGCCAAGATTTCCAGGAGAAATTTGAATGTGTCACTTCAGACATATTTTTGCAAACAAAGTACCATTGTTTGGGAGACAACAAATATATTGGTGGGTAGGAGGAGGGTCTCGACCCGAAACGTCACCCATTCCTTCTCTCCAGAGATGCTGCCCGAGTTACTCCAGCATTTTGTCTACCTTAAATATATTGGTGACGTGGGTCATAGAGTCATAGAGCTATAAGGCAGGAAAACAGACCATTCGTTCCACGTTGTCCATGCTGATCAAGTTGGCATTTTGGGCAAGTCCAATTTGCCTGAATTAGGCCTGTATTCCACTAAACCCTTCCCATCTGCATATCTGTCCAAATGCCCTTTTGAAAGTCATAATTGATCCGATTCCATAGCTTCCTTTGGCAGTTTCTTTCATGTATGGACACCCACTGAATGAAAAGGTTATCTCCGAGGTCCCTCTTAAATCTCTCTCCTCTCACCTTAAGCTTTTAACCTATAGTTTTAAAATCCTGTGCCCTGGGGAAAAAAAACTTAGGTTGCTTTATCCATTTCCTCGTGATCTTGTACACCTCTGAAGTCACTCCTCAACCTTTCAAAAAAGGCACAGCCTATCCAACCTTTCCCTATAATTTGATCCCACAAGCCCAGGTAATATCTTGGTAAATCTCTTCTTCACCCTTTCCAACAATGACATTCTTCCTCGAGCTGGTTGCATGTGTGTGATATACATCATCAACATAAAACAATTTGGAGATAAATGTATATAGATTGGTTAGTACGTTTGTCGTCAACGCCAAAATTGGTTGAGTTGTAGATAGCGAGGAAGGCTGTGTAAGCATTCAGTAGGATTGCCAACAGTCTGTCTGTCTGTCCCTTCCTTCTTTGTGTTTTAATAGTATGTGTTAAATGTAAACTTTTAGTGTTCTTTTGCTTGTTTCACGTGGGGAGTTGGGGGAAACTTTTTCTAATCTCTTACCTCAAAGGAGATGTGTTTTTTTTTCTTTCTGTATCGTATCTCCGTCTGCACTGTGGCCTAACATCGAGGAGTTGGCGGCCTTTGCTGGAGACCGACTACTGAGAGCTCCACCGCGGGTGCCTATGGGACTTTAACATCGCCGAGCCCGCGATCCCTCTGACAGGGATCGACCTCGGAGCTCCAACCGTGGGTGCTTGCGGATTTAACATCATGGAGCCCGCGGTCTCTGGTCAAAGACTGACTTCAGGAACTCCAAGCCACAGGAGCTTCACCGCCCAGACGCGGGAACTTCACCGCCCCGACGCGGGAGCTTCACCGCCCCGACGCGGGAGCTTCACCGCCCCGACGCAGGAGCTTCACCGCCCCGACGCGGGAGCTAGATTCACCGTCCTGACGCGGGAGCTAGATTCACCGTCCCGACACGGGAGCTTCACCGCCCCCGACGCAGGAGCTTCACCGCCCCGACGCGGGAGCTTCACCGCCCCGACGCAGGAGCTTCACCGCCCCGACAAGGGGGCTTCACTGCCCCGACACGGGAGCTTCACCCCCACGACGAGGGGGCTTCACCGCCCCGACGCGGGAGCTTCACCGCCCCGACGCGGGGGCTTCACCGCCCCGACACGGGAGCTTCACCGCCCCGACGCGGGAGCTTCACCGCCCCGACGCGGGAGCTTCACCGCCCCGACGCGGGAGCTTCGACCGCCGGCTGCGGGAGCTTCACCGCCCCGACGCGGGAACTTCACCGCCCCGACGCGGGAGCTAGATTCACCGCCCCGACGCGGTGGCTTCACCGCCCCGACGTGGGGGCTTCACCGCCCCGACTTGGGAGCTTCGACCGCCGGCTGCGGGAGCTTCGCCGCCCCGAAGCGGGAGCTTCACCACCCCGACGCGGGAGCTAGGTTCACCGCCCCGACGCGGGAGCTTCGACTGCCGGCTGCGGGAGCTTCACCGCCCCGACGCGGGAGTTTCACCGCCCCGACGCGGGAGCTTCAATTCCCCGACGGATGGTTGGACTGCCCCGACCACGGGAGAATAAAGAGTAAGAAGATTGGACTCTTTTGCCTTTCATCACAGTGAGGAATGTGGTGGACGTTAATGTAGTTGTGTGTCTTGTTGCTTTTTTTCGTACTGCCGTGTGGCAATTCACATATCCCTGTACCTTAATTGGTACACGTGACAATAAAAGGCCTCTGAAACCTTTGATATTGATCAGCTACAGAGTGGGAGGAGAAACGGGAAGCAATAGTGAGATTTTGCACTTTGACAAGTCTTAGGTAAGGAAAAGTTATACAGTTAATGGCAAAACCCTTAAAAGTACTGATGTACAGAGGAATTTTGGGGTCCAAGTCCATAGGTCTCTGAAACTGATGACACAATTAGACAAAGTGGTAACAAAAGTCTATTGAATGTTTGCCTTCATTGGTTGATATGGAGTATAATAGTCAACAAGACATGGTGGCTTTGTAGGTCTGGTTAGGCAGCATATGAGGTATTGCATACAGTTCCGGTTGCCACATTACGGGGAGGATGTGGAGGCTTTGGATAGGATGCGGAAGAGGTTTCCCAGAATGCTGCCTGGATTAGCGGTTATTAACAAAAAGGAGAGATTGGGCAAACTTGAATTGCTTTCTCTGGGACATCGGAGGTTGAGTGGAGATCTGATGGGAGTACATAAAATTATTGAAGCCATAACTAGAGTAGACAGTCAGAACCTTTTCCCAGAGTGGCAATGTTAAAGACTAGAGGGCATAGGTTTAAGGTGACAGGGGAAAGGTTTAACGGAGATGTGAGGGGCATTTTTTTTTACAAGTGGTGCCTAGAATGTGCTACCAGGGGGGTGTGGTGCAGGCAACTGTAAGGGTTAAGAGGTTTTTGGATGGATGCATGTATATGCAGGGATCTGAATTGTGTGCAGGGAATGAAGAATAGCTTAACTTGGCATCATTTTTGGCACAGACTTTGTGGGCTGAAGTTTCTGTACTGTACCGTTCAAAGTAATGCAAATCAAACCATTGATTACAGCAGGTATTTATTCACAAAATGCTGGAGTAACTCAGCAGGTCAGGCAGCATCTCAGGAGGGAAGGAATGGGTGACGTTTCGGGTCGAGACCCTTCTTCAGACTGATGTCAAGGGGGCGGGACAAAGGAAGGATATAGGTGGAGACAGGAAGTTAGAGGGAGAACTGGGAAGGGGGAGGGGAAGAGAGGGACAGAGGAACTATCTAAAGTTGGAGAAGTCACGTTCATACCGCTGGGCTGCAAGCTGCCCAAGCGAAATATGAGGCGCTGTTCCTCCAATTTCCGGTGGGCCTCAATATGGCACTGGAGGAGGCCCATGACAGAAAGGTCAGACTGGGAGTGGGAGGGGGAGTTGAAGTGCTCAGCCACCGGGAGATCAGGTTGGTTAAGGCGGACTGAGCGAAGGTGTTGAGCAAATGATCGCCGAGCCAGCGTTTGGTAACGGCGTTTTGATTACGGCAATCTCATTAAGGCTGGATGAAGTGGTCTTGAGCATGTTCTAATCCACCTACCCGAGGCAGTTCTACTCGGACCACTGCTGTGTTACTCTCTTTGTTGGTGCCTCGTGCTTCAAATCTCTGTAAGCAATGTGGTAACGTGCAAAATGAAACTGATCAGTTAAGAATCTCAACTGCTGGAAGGTAAACACGCTGAGGATAAATGTTTACTGTTAAAAGGTATAAGCCTTTATTGTACGTATTAATAATTTAGAAAATTATTGAAAATGTAGACAATTTAATGCTTAGCATCTGGTATGAAGTGTTGAATCATTATTTTTGAGTTTATTTCATTGCCATAAATAAAGCACACGAGCTAGTAATTTGGGCGTTAGAATTGAGAAACATAGAAAATAGGTGCACGAGGAGGCCATTTGGCCCTTTGAGCCAGCACAACCATTCATTGTGATCATGGATGATCATCCACAATCAGTGCCTGCCGTCTCCCCATATCCCTTGATTCCGCTAACCCCTAGAGCTCTATCTAACTCTCTTTTAAATTCATCCAGTGAATTGGCCTCCACTGCCTTCTTTGGCAGAGAATTCCACAAATTCACAACTCTCTGGGTGAAAAAGTTCTTTCTCATCTCAGTTTTAAATGGTCTCCCCTTTATTCCTAGACTGTGGCCCCTGGTTTTGGACTCCCCCAACATTGAGAACATTTCTCCTGCATCTAGCTTGTCCTGTCCTTTTATAATTTTAGACGTTTCTATAAGATCCCCTCTCATCCTTCTAAATTCCAGTGAATACAGGCCCAGTCTTTCCAATTTTTCCTCAAATGACAGTCCCGCCTTCCCGGGGATTAACCTTGTGAACCTACGCTGCACTGCCTCAATAGCAAGGATGTCCTTCCTCAAATTAGGAGACCAAAACTGCACACAATACTACAGATGTGGTCTCACCAGGGCCCTGTACAACTGCAGAAGGACCTCTTTACTCCTATATTCAAATCCACTCGTTATGAAATTAAATTTTCTAATGTAGCACTGTGATATCGAAAAGTCAAATGAAAATAGAATTTAAAGAGATTGTTAAAAGGAAATTGTTCTTTACACAGAGAGCTGAAGGATAACCTTGGCAGTGATGATCCAGAGGGCGATATTCCTGTTCTTCTGCAAGCTGTTCTGGCCAGAAATCCCAATGTCTTCAGGGAGAAAAGCATGCAGAACCGATATGGAGTGCAGAGTGGTGAGTAGCATATATAGAACAAATGCTGGATTTGTTGTTTATTGAGAGGATCAGAATGACTTTTTTATTACATAAGATTCCAGGATTTTAATTAGGAATTCAAGTGATTCCATTCAGTAATTCCATCTTTCACCATTAATTATTCAGACATCTTTGCTGAATAATTAAAAATCTATGTAGCATCTCCTATGCCTAAATTAGAGGTGAAATTTCACTATTTGGTATGCTTTAAATTTAAATATCTGAAATATGTCAGAGAGGTGTATAAATTGTATAAATTTTGTTTTTAACCTTCTTTGTTTGAGGTTTGCTGCTGGATGAACAGATTTCTGGGGTCTGCTTAAATTATGTGACAACAACGAGGAAACACTTTTCAATGGTGTCTAAATGAATGATTAATTTGACATTGTTGAAATTGGAAAATTACTGTGGATTAAGCATTGCTTGAGAAACCATGTAGCCAACAAATTAGTACACGATTTTAAAATTTAAACTGGAGCTTTAATTAGAACAACCAAAGACAAAATGGAGAATAAAACCTTTTTGAATTAATATTGTAATAATTACCCTCTTGAGGGATCCATTATTGACTGACTATAACAATCTGGAGATGAAAGTTTTAGTCATTTAGATAGTGTCAGTATCAAAATTGTCAAAAACTTACTCGGGTAGAAAATCGAGTGACCTTATCAGGTCCACCTGACCTGTGAAATGACCGGTTTTTGTTTTCCAATGGCAATAACTGCTGGCTTTACCGGCCAGCGTTGCTGACATGAACAAAAAAAACCTGTTTCATCATTTTGTTTTAAGGCTTAAATCATATATTTGACAGTCTCATTCCTGAAGCCGTTTATCTAAAAAAAAAATCATGTCGGAGTGGTTCTTTCTGTCTTGACAATATTTATCCCTCATGAAAGCATATTGCTGATTGTAGGGATTTACAACGTACAATTTGGCTACCTTGTTTTCCTACAAAATAAATAATTCCACTTCTAATTGTTATGCATTGGTAATAAAGCTGTTTTGGACATCCTGAGGTCATGAAAGGTGCTTTATAAATGAGTTAATGTGGCTTCACCGTATGAACATGCTGTGTTTCAGGTATCATGCAGCAACAGATCATCCAACAGTACAAATTACCCCAGAATTCCATTCACGGAAGCCCTGCATCCTCCACATTTCAGCAGTCCACAATCTCACACAGTCCTTCCAGGTAATGTGCAGCACCACACTAGAAGCTCCAGAACTTAATAATGACTTTTAAAAATTACATTTGAATGGTTGTGTGCAATTTTCATTCATAACATAAGAAAATGAAGCAGAGCATGCCACAAGGCCTCTTGCGCCTGCTCCATCAATCAATAAGATCAGAAATGAGCTTCCACCTCATCCACTTTCCCATAAGAATCCAAACATCAGCTTATCTTGGCTTCAATTCATGGACAAATGAGCATTCATGAATTTCCAAGATTTGTAACATTCAGTTCAAATGGCTGTATCCTTGTTCAAAAATTGTGCACCACATCACCCCATCCCCATGTGTCCAACCAAAGCTAGGGTCATACAGCACAGAGACATATAGCCCTCCATGTCAAATATCAAGAACATAGATAGAAACATAGAAACCTCCCAATATTAATTACATTTGCCAACACATCCACTCTAGCATTCTATGCTTAGGCAATATAAGTGTTTGTCTACATGTTAAATGTTGAGAGTGCCTTCACCATCATCTCATATGCATTCCAGCTTCCAACCACCCCCTGGATAAAACGATCAAATCTGCTCACAATCGCTTATTCCTTGCCCTTCATTTTAATTCCATGCGACATTTTAATTCCATGCGAAAATGTTACCTATCTGCTCTTCATAATTTTGTAGACTTCTGTCGGTTATGCCAAACGCCTTCCATCCAAGTAAAATATATCCACCCTAACCAATCTCTCGTAATCAAAATGTTCCATTGTATTCATTCAATACATTCAGTAACTGCCCATCACTGACAATAGTTCAAGTATGTAATTGCCAAACTTATCTGCTGCTCTACATTTACTGCCTTCTAATCATTGGCTAATAAAGAGTTAAAAATATGTGTCAAGGCTCTGGCAATCTCCACCCTTCTCTCTCATAGCAGCCGGGGATACATCCCTAGAGAAAGCCTCTCACCTACCTTCTCAGAATCTCGTATGTCATATGTCATAACGTCCAAAGACGTACAGGTATGTAGGTTAATTGGCTGGGTAAATGTAAAAATTGTCCCTAGTGGGTGTAGGATAGTGTTAATGTACGGGGATCGCTGGGCGGCACGGACTTGGAGGGCCGAAAAAGGCCTGTTTCCGGCTGTATATATATGATATGATATGATATGATATGATAATGTGCTCACCTTTTCCTTCTGCACTCCATTATTTGTGGCCAATCTTGGAACTGTTCCTTAAAGAAGAAATTGTCCAGGTAGCACTGCTATAACAAGTGTTTCAATAAAGCTTATTGGATATAATGTGATCAATGAATCAGGAAGCACTACTTCTTGTGTTACACAGGAGTTGGTCATTACATAATTTGATCGGTAACTTGAGAACCACTTAAAAATTACTTTGGAAGTTAACTTGCAACAATGGGGGGAAAATTATATATGGAAGAAAAGTTTCTATGTAATCTCCCCATAATAATCAGACGCCATTGTCTCTTAAGGACACACTTTCAGTTTCTCCTAAGATGGTCATTGAAAATGACAAGCAATTTCTTCTATGGACACTTGGCAGTGATACTCTAAAATAATATAATATTCAGCCTTTAATATTTTAGCTTGCAGTAACTTGTAGCTATTAAAATCTTTGTTTTATAAAATTCTGCAGGGGAAAAGAACTGAGTTTGAAATACACTTTTTGCCATTGACACAATTGTTTTTAAAACATAATTTTCTTTTACGTGAGCTATTTCATGACCATTATTGTGATAGCAGAATTACCTGTATATACATTCTTGGAAACCAGTTTCATCAAGGCCCTACACAACCTTAACAAGACCTCTTCACTTTTGTATCTCTACATTTTGCAACAAAAGCCAGTATATCATCAGGATTTAAATTTGTTTTCTGAACTTAATGTTTACTTTGTCCATCTCAAACCAGTGCACCCCATTCTCTGAGCGCCATTATTTGAGTTTATATTCTTGCTAAAATGAGTTTGTTCCCACGTTATTCTCCAGCTGCCATCCCTTTGTGTGCCTACAACTCTTTGCCGATTCTGCATCTTCACATCTCACTCCCAACCTGCTTTTGTATTATCAGCGAACTCAGATGTGTTATGTTGCCTTTTTAATCAAGTCATTACAATACATTTCAGATTGAGGAGGGCCCTGCACCAATCTTTATTGTCCTAGTGTGAATATAGTGTGGAAACAAGCCCTTTATCCCGACTCATTTAAGTTGACCAAGATGCTGGTCCAAATTGCCTGCATTTGATCCATATCCGTCTAAACCTTTCCGACCCTTTGTTCCTGTCTCAGCTATCTCTTGGCGGCTCATTCCATATACCCACCAACCTCTATGTAGCAAAAGTTGCCCCTTAGATTCCTATTAAATACTTCCTCTCTTACCTTAAACCTGTGCCCTCTTGTTCTAGATTCTCCAAATCTAGGAGAAAGACTGCATTCATCTTATTTATGCTCCTCGTGATTTTATACATGTCTACAAGTTCACCCCAGTCTCCTATGCTGCAAGGACTAAGTTCCAAGCCTGCCCAATGTCTCCCGATAACAGCCCCGGCAACATATAGCAGCACAGCATAGAAACATACCTTCAGCCCACAACCAAATATGATGCTGCATGTGATCTGTAAACGTCTACTCCCTGCATATCCATGAGCCTCTGTACGCTGTGATATCTGCTTCTACCACCATGCTTAGTAGCACCTTGCAGGCATATCCATGAGCCTCTGTATGCTGTGATATCTGCTTCTACCACCATGCTTAGTAGCACCTTGCAGGCACTCGCCTCTTGTGAGTGTGAAAAAAACAACATTCTGCACATCTTTAAACTTTCTCCCGCTGACCTTAAAGCTGTGCCTCTAGTGTTTGACAACCATCCTGGGGGAATAGGTTCTGTCCATGTATGTTTCTCATAATTGTATAGACTTCTATCAGTCTTCCCCTCCGCCTCTGACACTTCAGAGAAAACAATCCAAGTTTGTCCAACCTCGCCTTTTTGCTAATACCTTCTAATCCAGGCAGCATTCTGGTAAACCTCTTCTACACTCTCTCTAATGTCTCCACATCCCTGAAATGGGGCACCAGAATGCACCAATACACTAACTGCAACCAAAACAACGTTTTATAAAGCGGTAACATGATCCTTGTGTTATATATATTCCCCTTATATTTGAGCTCTCAGTGTGCAACACCCCACATTTGTTCAAATTAAGTTCCACCTGCCATGGCTGAGCCAACATCCTCATAAATCTTCTCTGCACTTTCCAGCTTAGTGGTAACTTTCCTATAACAGGGTGACCAAAACTGAACACTATACTCCAAATGTGGCCTCACCCACATCTTGTACAGCTGTAAAATGACATCCTAGCTTCTATACTCATTACACTGACAAAGGTCAATGTGTTAAAACTTGCATTCACCAACCTATCAGTGATGCCACTTTCGGGAATCTACGTAGTACTCCTCGATCCTCTACTCTACGACACTCCATAGCACCTGTTTACTGTGAAAGTCCTGCATTGGTTTGACTTCCCACTATGCCCCATCTCGCACTTCTCTGAATTAAATTCTGCTTATCCTTCCTTAGATTTCTTAACTAGCTGAAGAAAATCCTATAATTCTTGATAACCACCTTCGCTGTCTACAATATCACCTACTTTGGTGTTATCTGCATGCTTATTAGCTCATAACTTCTAGGAGCAAAGTCTACTCCGCCATTCAATCATGACTGTCCCTTTCAGCTCCATTCTCCTGCCGCCTCCCAACCCCTGACACTCTTACTAATCAAGAATCTGTCAATCTCCCCCTTAAAAATATCCACTGACTTGGCCTCCACAGCCGTCTGTGACAATTACTTCCACAGATTTACCACCCTCTGACTAAAGAAATTCCTCCTCGTCTCCTTTCTAAACATACGTCATTTTATTCTGAGACTATGGCCTATGGTCCTAGACTCTCCCACTCGTGGAAACATCCTCTCCATATTCACTCTATCCAAGCCTTTCTCTATTCGGTAAGTTTCAATGAGGTCCCCCCTCATCCTTCTAAACTTCAGTGAGTCCAGGCCCAGTGCTGTCAAACTCTCATCTTATGTGAACCCAATGATTCCTGGGATCATTGTCGTAAACCCTCCTCTGGACCTTTCCGTGCCAGTACATCCTTCCTCAGGTATGGGGGCCAAAACTGCTCACTATACTCCAAATGTGGTCTGACCATTGTCTTGTGAAGTCTCAGCATTACATCCATGTTTTTATATTCTAGTCCTCTCAACATAAATGCTTGCATTGCATTTGCCTTCCTTGCTATCAATTCGACTTGCAAATTAACTTTTTGGGAATCCTACATCAGCACTCCCAAGTCTCTCTGCACCTTCGATTTCTGAATTCTCTCCCCATTTAGAAAATAATCTATGCCTTTATTCCTACTACCAAAATGCAGAACTCCACACTTTGCTATGCTGTATTCCATCTGCTACTTCGCTGCCCACTCTCCCAACATGTCCAAGTCCTTCTGCAGAGTCCCTGCTTTCTCTATACAACCTGCCCCTCTGCCTATCTTTGTATCATCTGCAAACATGGCCACAAAACCTTCAATTTCCTCATCCGAATTAATAATATACATCATGGAGTAGCGGCCCCAGCACCGACTCCTGCGGAGCTCCGCTAATCACTGGCAGCCAACCAGTAAAAGCACCTTTATTGCCACTCTTTGGTTTCTGCCATTCAGCCAACCTGCTATCCAAGCTAGTATCTTCTCAGTGATACTATCCAAGTTAGTATCCTCCCTCTGATACCATCTAAGCTAGTACCTGCCCTCTGATACCATCCATGCTAGTATCTTCTCAGTGATACTATCCAAGTTAGTATCCTCCCTCTGATACCATCTAAGCTAGTACCTGCCCTCTGATACCATCCAAGCTAGTATCTTCTCAGTGATACCATCCAAGTTAGTATCCTTCCCTCTGATACCATCCAAGCTAGTACCTTCCCTCTGTTACCATCCAAGCTAATGCCTTCCCTCTGATACCATCTAAGGTAGTATCCTCCCTCTGATACCATCCAAGGTAGTATCCTCCCTCTGATACCATCCAAGGTAGTATCCTCCCTCTGATACCATCCAAGGTAGTATCCTCCCTCTGATACCATCCAAGCCTAGTACCTTCCCTCTGATACCATCCAAGCGAGTATCCTCCCTCTGATACCATCCAAGGTAGTATCCATCTGATACCATCCAAGCTAGTACCTTTCCTCTGATACCATCCAAGCTAGTACCTTCCCTCTGATACCATCCAAGGTAGTACCTTCCCTCTGATACCATCCAAGCTAGTATCCTCCCTCTGATACCAGCTCATTAAGCTTGCTTTCTCATCCAAATGATACGGATGACAAACAACAATGGGCCCAGTACTGATCGCTGGGGCACATCGCTAGTCCAAAGAAAACCTTCCATCACCCTCAGCCTCCTATCATTACACTAATTATATATCCAATTCACCAGATCTCTCTGGCTCCCATGCAATAAAACCAGTAGCTTACCTTGTCGAACCTTATCAAAGGCCTTGCTCATGTCCATGTACACAACATCTATGGCCCTGCCCTAGTTACTTCAAGAATGACTCGAATTTGTGAGACTGACCTAGAAACATAGAAAATAGGTGCAGGAGGAGGCCATTTGACCCTTCGAGCCAGCACCGCCATTCATTGTGATCATGGCTGACCATACACCTGTGCCTGCCTTCTCTCCATATCGCTTGATTCCACTAGCCCCTAGAGCTCTATCGAACTCTCTTTTAAATTCATCCAGTGAAATGGCTCCTGCTGCCTTCTGTGGCAGAGAATTCCACAAATTCACAACTCTCAGGGTGAAAAAGTTTCATCTCACCTCAGTTTTAAATGGCCTCCCCTTTATTCTTAGACTGTGTCCCCTGGTTCTGGACTCCCCCGACATTGGGAACATTTTTCCTGCATCTAGCTTGTCTAGTCCCTTTATGATTTTATACGTCTCTATAAGATCCCCTCTCATCCGGTCAATACAAACCTCGTCTTTCCAATCTTTCCTCATATGACACTCCCTCCATTCCAGGGATTAACCTTGTGAACCTACGCTGCACTACCTCAATAGCAAGGACGTTCTTCCTCAAATTAGACCCAAACTGCACACAATACTCCAGGTGCGGTCTCACCAAGGCCCTATTCAAGTGCAGAAGGACTTCTTTGCTCCTGTACTCAAATCCTCTCGTTATGAAGGCCAACATGCAATTAGCTTTCTTCACTGCCTGCTGTACCTGCACGCTTACTTTCAGTGACTGGTGTACAAGGACATCAAGGTCTTGTTGCCCTTCCCCTTTACCTAATCTGACACCTTTGAGATAATAAACTGCCTCCTTATTTTTGCCACCAAAGTGGTTAATCTCACATTTATCTACATTATACTGCATCTGCCATGCATCTGCCCACTCACTTAACCTGTCCAAGTCACCCGGCAACCTCCTAACGTCCTCTTTGCAGTTCACACTGCCACCCAGCTTTGTGTTACTTCTAATTCCATCATCCAAATCATTAATATATATTGTAAATAGTTGTGGCCCCAGCAACGAGCCTTGAGGTTCCACTCTCCACTGCCTGCCATTCTGAAAAGGACCCATTTATTCCTACTCTTTGCTTCCTGCCTGCCAACCAATTCCCTATCTATGTCAATACCCTACCCCAATACCATGTGCTCTAATTTTGCTCACCAACCTCCTATGTGGGACCTTATCAAAGGCTTTCTGAAAGTCTAGACACACTACATCCACTGGCTCCCCTTCATCCATTTTATTGTCACATCCTCAAAAAATTGCAGAAGATTATTCAAGCATGATTTCCCTTTCATAAATCCATGCTGACTTGGACCAATCCTTTTACCGCTATCCAAATCCAAATTTAATAATTGACTCCAGCATCTTCCCCACCACCGATGTTCGGCTAACTGGTCTATAATTCCCCGTTTTCTCTCTCGCTCCTTTCTTGAAAAGTGGGATAACATCAGCTATCCTCCAATCCACAGGAACTGATCCTGAATCTATTGAACATTGGAAAATGTTCACCAATGCGTCCACGATTTCTAGAGCCACCTCCTTGAGTACCCTGGGATGCAGACCATCAGGCCCTGGGGATTTATCAGCCTTCAGTCCCATCAGTCTACCCAATATTATTTCTCGCCTAATGCAAATTTCTTTCAGTTCCTCTGTCTCCCTTGATCCTCTGTCCACTTGTACATCCACTATACTCCCAGGCATAACGCCATGCTGAATATTCCAAATTGTCCTATGTCTCTTTGAATATATGTACATCTTCTCCCTTAGAATTCCATCCTGTAAATTACCTGCCAGAAATTGTCAGGGTTGCAGGTCTATGCATTGAAACTTGGAGGCGTCTCGACCCGAAACGTCTATTGTCCATTTTGCACCATGTATACTGCCTGACCAGTTGAGAGTTCCTCCAGCAGTTTGTTTTCTGCTCTAGATTCTATCATCTGTAGTTTTGTGTCATCCTTCCTCTCAGTTTAAGTTGCAGTATTACACCAGTTACAGTTGTGTGAACTGTCTTAAAATCATCTAATTTCATTTGTATATTTCCTGCCACATTTTTTTTCATATTAAATCTTAGACACAGTGCATCATGGCCTCTTGAATTCTGGCCATGCACATTCTCATTTGTTACAGTTCATTCTCTAGTTGTGGCTAAGGTTTTGTAAAATTTCAAGTTTTCACCATCTGACATAACGGCACACTACCTGAAGAGCCTGGTTAAATCTGCAGCCTCTCCCGAGTTTAGTGATCCTATAGATTTCCTGAAGGATTCTGGTGACCATTTGAGGGCAATATAGATGTTGCTGCACACAGACACTTCCATTGAATGTTTTGGGCATTAACAATGTTTAAGATTTGTTAGCAGTTAAGGACATGATTTTATTCAGGATGTAAGAACTTTAGTAATTAATTGTCAGAACAATTCTTCTGAAAGCTTCTTTCTTATGCATGCTTTTCACTATACCAGCTTGTTAGTCTCCTTGACTTAATTTATTCACTCTCATTATATCTACTGCTTGCTCAGATTTGTCAGTTGCAGATTTGAAATTATGCATTCCTTACTTTGTACATGTCAAGAAAAAGCGGTTTACTCTGAACCAGTCCTGCAGAAATCCTACTGAATATCTTCCAGTCTTTCAGAGTCAATTGAAACTGCTAAGCATCATTTACATGTTACTTTGTTAAATCTCATAATAATAGAGCTAGTGCCCATCATCCTCTGGTTTCACCTCATGTTTGTTTTGTGGTGGGTTACTTCATTATGGATTGGTCAGGGAAAAATGAATTTAATGTTCCATCCTTGCCTAAATGTAAACATTTCCGGAATTGTGCCGTTCTTTCTGCTGGGTGCAGAAGCCTAAAAGGTATGATGGAATCTTAAATTACGTGCCATTACAATGGCCAATTTCTTTACAAATTTTCACTCAGACTCCAACTTAATCACAATCAGGCCCGATGTAACTACGATAAAGGAAAATAAGTGGAAAATCTGATGTTTAAAAAAAAACTTGCCTCTACTAAAATTATTAGTTGAATTTTTTTGAGCAACAATCATCCAAAGCCACATTCTGGACATATTTTTCAAAACACTGATAAGATTTAAAAGCCACGTGGAAGAACCCTACAGTTCAGCTAGTTTCAGAAATTAGAGGGCATTAGACAATAGACAATAGACAATAGGTGCAGGAGTAGGCCATTCAGCCCTTCGAGCCAGCAACGCCATTCAATGCGATCATGGCTGATCACTCTCAATCAGTACCCCGTTCCTGCCTTCTCCCCATACCCCCTCACTCTGCTATCCTTAAGAGCTCTATCCAGCTATCTCTTGAAAGCATCCAACGAACTGGCCTCCACTGCCTTCTGAGGCAGAGAATTCCACACCTTCACCACTCTCTGACTGAAAAAGTTCTTCCTCATCTCCGTTCTAAATGGCCTACTCCTTATTCTTAAACTGTGGCCCCTTGTTCTGGACTCCCCCAACATTGGGAACATGTTTCCTGCCTCTAATGTGTCCAATCCCCTAATTATCTTGTATGTTTCAATAAGATCCCCCCTCATCCTTCTAAATTCCAGTGTATACAAGCCTAATTGCTCCAGCCTTTCAACATACGACAGTCCCGCCATTCCGGGAATTAACCTAGTGAACTTACGCTGCACGCCCTCAATAGCAAGAATATCCTTCCTCAAATTTGGAGACCAAAACTGCACACAGTACTCCAGGTGCGGTCTCACCAGGGCCCGGTACAACTGTAGAAGGACCTCTTTGCTCCTATACTCAACTCCTCTTGTTATGAAGGCCAACATTCCATTGGCTTTCTTCACTGCCTGCTGTACCTGCATGCTTCCTTTCAGTGACTGATGCACTAGGACACCCAGAAGTTTGTGATACGAAAGGGCTCTGTAGCACATCAGTGAGAGCAATGCACATGGACTCACTAGAAACCTCTGCAAAGTTCTCTATTCAGGAACATTCATTTAAATGTGAAAACTGCACATCTCCCTGTTATTAAACAAAGGTGAGAGAAATAAACCTAACAGTTGTGTTTTTAGAAAAGACACAAAGTGCTGGAGTAATTGCCGGGTCAAGCAGCATCTCAGGAGAACATGGTTAGGTGACGTTATGAGTTAGGACCCTTGTTCTGTTTGTAAACGAGCATCTGCAGTTCCTTGTTTCTTACATTTGTGTTGTTGGGAAATCATGTACATTTAAGAGACAGAAGGAACTTCAGATGCTGAAATCTTGAGCACAATAATCAGAACTGGAGGAACAGTGGGTTAGGCAGCATCTGTAGAGGGAAACGTACAGACAGACAACGTTTTTGGTTTGGACCCTTCAGATGAAGGAAACTGACTTGAAACCTTTTCTGTCGATTTATTTTTCCCTTCTCATATGCTGTCTGACCCACTGAGTTCCTCAAGCACTTTAAAAAATTGTTAAGCATGGAGATATTTCAGTTAATCAATGAAGCCGAGCCAGGATTTGTCAAGAACCAGTTAGGCCTGATAAAGTTGGATTTTATTTTGAAAAGCAATTCAAGTAGTGGTCAAGTAGATTTCTGTAGATGTTAATTATTTGGACCTCGTAAAGCATTTTATAAAGACTAGTGACTGAAATTGAACTTACGAAACTTGCCGGACTGAGTCCGAGACCAATACTGTCCGAGACTAATACTGAGTCCAAGTATTAGAGAGAAAGCAGTTATTGGAGTTCTGTCACAAATCAGTGGAGTTGTGATGAATTGCAGAATCGCTGAAAAAGCGCAGTGGCCTGTTTCTTCCTGTAGTTTTAATTTGATTATGATAAAATTAAGGTATGTTTATTTTTAATAATGAGTTGAGACAAAAAAAAGTTTTGTGTTGATTGAAGAATTCAGAGGTGGTTTATGACTAGTATAGAAACTGTTTAAAATGCAGCCACTTTCTTTGGGTAATATTATTTTGAAGCAAGCTGTACTTATGGTATTCATAGCGATGCATACCCTGCTGATATCAGTCATCCTGGGAAATTATTTTGGAAGAGGTTGAGAGTAGATTAGCGTGAAATAGGCATGCAAGTAATCTAACAGCTAGTTCAGTATTGCTGACTTTGGGACTTGGAATACAAGTATGTTCGTGTAAATCAAAAGAATTGTTGGAGTACATGAATAGGTCTTTCAGTTGTGGAGTCAATGCTGGCTACTTGCAGATTATCCTACTCCCTTTAGAAATCTCTGGATTCTTTCGACACCCCATATAGGCAGTGAATCTGTGTCTGCTGATTCTTGAACATTTTGTCATGAGTGAGGCTTCTTTCTCTCTTTGACTTATTTAGCTGTGTCCTTGATCATATACGCTCTCAATGAAATATTTTCTCAATCTTTGTTCTCAGGAGAACAGCAGGTTCTTCCAATTTAACGTTGCGGCAGAGACCACTGCATCCTTCGTCAGTCAGTTGAAAACGAAACCATGGCTAAAAGACTGATACAGTGAATAGAGATGATGCAAAAGTGGTTTGTTGCAAATAGCAGAGGAAATCATAGTGAATAATTTGGCACTGAGTAGGGAACTTTGAAATGGTTGTAACCTTGTGCATTATTGCTTTATGAAGACAAAACTACTTGCTATTTGATTTTGCCAATCTTTGCTGCAGATGAACTGCCTAAATGTGGAGATTTGGGTAAACAATGTTTCCTATTTGTCTACAGTCGGTTTGCGCCACCTCAGTCAAGTTCTACCAACAGATACATAACTCAACAGAACAGCCCTGTACCCAGTCCATATGCTCCCCAGAGCCCTCCAGGTTACATCCAATATCCACAGCATCCTCCAAGCTACCCACAGCATCAGCAAATACAGCAAGGTAAGCGCTGAGAGTATTTTGATGTATATGTTCATGTATAATTTTACACTATTATGCCACAATTGACCAGTAGACAATATTTCCCTGACTCGGACTGCTGTTTAGCCTTTGGGCTGCCGGCATGCCCAAATTAACTATTTGTAGAAGGATTATGAATTTGCGACCATTCTAGATGAGGTTGTATACTATATCATAGTTTACCTCTTGATGGACTAATGATATGTATTTCATGGAAAGCTTGCCAGAAGGTAATTGGTATAACTTATGGATCTCGAAGGTGGATGAGACAGGCCTTCCTGAAAGGTTTCCATATTTCCCCACTTCCAACACCCATATTTCTACACAGTTGATGTGTTTACTCCTTGTCTACAAATTCTCGTATGCTGCTAATAGATAAAGCTCTTCCCAGCCCACTTTACAGCAAGGCTTTTTATCTTCCTCGCAGCCACTTCCTCAGTGAGCTTTCCTGAATCAAGAGGAGATGTGTTAAGAAAGCCAAATTTTAGTGAGCTTTATTTTGGGGGAAATCAAAATTCTTGCTACCTGTATTTAGATTATTTTTTCTGGGCTGTGTGAACGAGAAGAGAATGAGGTGGGTCGTAATTCTTGCTCAGTTCTGAATTCTTGTTTTTCCATCCTCAGAGTTGCATGGTTCCCCTCTGGTATCAGGCCCTACATATTCTGGGAGTCCTCAGAGACCTGTGCAACCCTGTCTGATAGTCCAGACTCAGCCTTCTCCTCAGCAGCAGCAGTCAACCTCCACACTAGGTAAAGAATGCGGCATTTCAGTCGTCCTGCATAACTCTAGCAGGGCATGAAACAAGTGGAGAAGTGTGGCAAATACTTGTGCAATGTCCAAAATTACCATTACTGTACACAAGGGGGAGGGGAACCAAGTAATGCCAATCCCATCTTCAGGTAGGTTGGAAGGCTCGCTGTGATTGTGTATTGGTGCTTGATTTAAGCATGAGTACAAATCCCTGGTGGTTAAGGCATTTCTTTCATTACATTGGTGATGCAAGGAACTGCAAATGCTGGAATCTTGAACAAATCACATAGTGCTGGAGGAACTCAGTGATCAGGCAGCATCTGCAGAGGAATGGACGTTTTGGGTTGGGACCCTTCTGAGTAATTGTAGGGTAGAGAAAGCAGAGGGAAAAGAGATAAAAATAAATAAAATAATATGAAAAATATGAAATATGAATATGAAAAGAGATGGTGTAGCAAGGAACTGCAGATGCTGGTTTTAACTGAAGATGGACACAAAGTGCTGGAGTAACTCAGCTGGACATGCAGCATCTCTGGAGAGAGGGAATGGGTGACGTTTTGGGTCCCGAGATCCTTAGACGGGAGAGATGGCAAGTAATAGATGAATACAGGTGATATATGAATGGTTCGCAGATGACAAAGACAAAAGGGTTTCTCTATATCTAACACCCTTTTGTTGGCATTGACATTCACTTTTGTTTTCTTTATCACCTGTGAAGTTAGAGACTGGATCAGTGCGTAGAACCATGATGTTGTGGCCATGACGTTTTAATAGAGAGGGACGTAAAAGAGGTGGGAGTTACTTTACAATTAGGGAGAATGTCACATGCAGAGCGAGGGAAGGTGGCACTCAGAGGGTCACACTGGAGGGCTCGTCCATTAGAGCTCAAAAGTAAGAAAAGTGCAATCACTTGATCGCTCTGAAGGAATTATGCTATAGGCCAAAATAACTAGTGGGAGATAGAGGAACAGATATGTAGACAGATTATGGAAATATAAAAGTAACTGGGTTGTCAACATTATACAGTGGATATAGGTCAGCTACAAAGATGGGCGGAACAAAGGCAGATG
>NW_027602592.1:0-32201 GCF_053455715.1 Rhinoraja longicauda | reverse complement strand
GAGAGAGAGAGAGGGGGAGAGAGAGAGAGGGGGGAGGAGAGAGAGAGGGGGGGAGAGAGAGAGAGGGGGGGAGAGAGAGGGGGGGGAGAGAGAGGGGGGGGAGAGAGAGGGGGGGGAGAGAGAGAGAGGGGGGAGAGAGAGAGGGGGGGAGAGAGAGTGAGGGGGAGAGAGAGAGAGAGGGGGGGAGGAGAGAGGGGGGAGGAGAGAGAGAGGGGGGGAGAGAGAGAGAGAGAGAGAGAGAGAGAGAGAGAGAGAGAGAGAGAGAGAGAGAGAGAGAGAGAGGAGAGAGAGAGAGAGAGAGAGAGAGAGAGAGAGAGAGAGAGAGAGAGAGAGAGAGAGTAACGCAGAGACAGGAGCAGTGTCAGCATCCATCCATCGATCATGGAGCACTGACCTCTTATTGATTGAGGATAAAGAATGAACAAGTGTGTGTTATCAAAAATATTTATTTATGTAGGATTCATAACTATCTAAAGAGAGAGAGAGAGAGAGAGAGAGAGAGAGAGAGAGAGAGAGAGAGAGAGAGAGAGAGAGAGAGAGAGAGAGAGAGAGAGAGAGCAGAGAGAGGGCAGAGAGAGGGCAGAGAGAGAGAGGAGGAGGTGGAGAGAGAGAGAGATGGCAGTCCAAATTTCGTCCAATTTGGATGACAAATAAAGCTATCTTGATCTATCTTGATCTTGATCAATGATCAGGGACTGTCATTAAAAATGATCAATATATCTGACAGGCAATGGTGTTATTTTTCCTGCTTAATCTGCATCTATGAGCAAGGGGGCGATTGGGTGAATGTGAGGGGCTGGGGGTCCCGGAGCGGGGCCGGCGATGGGATCATCCGCCCGGGACTGACAGCTGGAAGATGCGGCGGTGAATGTGAGGAGCCGGAGCCCGGAGCGGAGAGACTGCGGCCGCCCTCTGGGATGCGCTCAGGGCGCGGGTTTATTAATGAGCCGCAGCGCTGAGGTGAGCGGATATTTCACCGTGCTCTTCACCTGCTCCCTGAACTTGGACTGGGTCACCGCGTAAATAAATGTGTTGGTGCAGCAGCTGAGATTCCTCAGCAAAAACCCGACGAAGCTAAAGATATATTGGGAATCATTCAGATCATTCCCAGTCCCTGTGATCTGATAATAGACGACGTTTACAACCACCGTCAGCCACAGGAGGATGAAGCTGCCGGAGATGGTGAAGAGTAAAACCACAGACCTCCTCCTGCTCTCCATCTCCGGGTCACTGCGCTTCTCCCCCTTGCTCTCACCCCTCAGCCCCTGACGGACCCGACTGGCCACTAAAATGTGCCGGACTGTCAGAGCGTTGAGCAGCAGGATCACAGCGAAAGGGAGGAACGGAGTTAAAACCGTGTCGATCCAGTCAAATGCCACCCACCCGGGGTCAGTGTAAACACTGTCCACCGCGGCACAGCCCCACGGGACATTGTCGATGGTTGTTCGGGGTTCCCGTGTGAAGTAGCGGGGAACGTTTTTCAGACACAGCAGAACGCCGGCTGTTGCGAGAACCGCAGCCGCAGTTTTCCCGGTGCAATATTTAGTTTTCAGCTTCTGGAAACAAATGGCGACAAAGCGATCAAAGGTGAAAGTGACGGTGAACCAGACAGAACAGTCTGTAGCTGAATACCTCAGTACTTCGTTAACACGGCACACAGGGGTGATGGACAGGAAACTCCAATAAAAGTAATGGGATCGGATCCGATACAAAATGACCTCGGTGATCAGGGTGAGTAGATCGGCCGCTGCCATGGCCACCAGGTAGCGAGTGGTGCAGGTGGAGAGGCCGCACTTTCCCCGCGACAGGATCACAATCGCCACTAAATTCACTGCGGAAAGAGAAGGGGAGCGGACACTGGGCATTACTGAACACGGTCTCCGGGGCTGAACACCGGCTCCACTTTCAGCTGGAGATCAGGAGTGTTGGAGTCGGTGCGCGGCTGCAGGTTTAACAATGTCAGACCCGGCTCCGACTGTGCCCGACCTGCCTGCTTCAGGGGAGAGGAGATAAGGCGACGGGCGGGGTAAAGGGCGGGGAGGGAACGAGCAGCCGCCCGCTACAATAGGCGGAATGGTCCTGTCTACAGTTAACCCCGCTCACAGTCTCTGATGGGGCCGGTTTCACAGAATTAACCGTGACCGGCCGCGTTTAACCAGGGCTCTGGGAACTCGGCATCTGATGGGGACGAGGAGGGTTCCAGAGGGAAGGCAGGGACAACTTAGGATCCGGCAGCAGAGTGGCTCCGTTAATGGATTCATTCCTCAGTTCGGTAACAACACACGCCGGTAGATCCGCGGCCACTGGTTCAGGAGATCGATCCAATTATTGACCAACAGGTGGAGGAATCTGACTGTGACAGACTCCACAGTGAGACGTGTCCACAGGAGCGGGTGTTCACTCTGATCAATAACTCAGACACAGTGAACTTCACAATGTAAACCCCTCCCAGTCACACCGTCCCGGAGAGCTGCCTGTCCCGAGCACTGGGACAACTCTGGGCAAGGTCCCACTGAAGGCAAGAACAACATTCTAGTGGGTCCCGGCAGTGGGAGAAAGAGAGGGTTAGTTTCGGCTGTCTGAAAATGAGAAAAATCACAGCGTTAATTCAAAGATATTTCACTGAGAGGATATACTTGATATACTTCACATATTCTTGCACAGCGTCCATCAGTTGGGAATCATGTAACATGTAAGGGAATAAAACTTGAATTGTTCTGCTCACTTACCAGGGACTCCAACGGCAGCAATGATCACGTACAAGATTTTCTCCACGTCTAAATATTCCCAAAGCTTTTCCCACATGTTCTCTGACCAGCGACGTGTCTCCGTGAACTACCGGTAATCTCTCGGAATGAAATGCCGGGGCAGAACATTCCCGGAGATTTTATACCATTTTCCGTCTCCACCGGGACAGTGAAGTTTCAACAGAATTAAAAAATAGAGATTTTGAAATTATTCGCAAACAGATGACATCAGCCAAGTGAAATCCCTGCTGAGACAGGTCGTGATTTATTCAGGGAATTGATTGAGAAACTCCAAAGACTGGGAATTGTGGCGATACTGGGGGATGGAAATTGGGAGCGGCATTGTTCCAGCAAAGGGAATATTGCTTCAAACTCCATCAGGTTCAGCTCTCCGCCTCGTGTTGTTTGTCTGATTTCATTCAATCCGCTTCACTCACTAAGGCAATCCCAAATTCCAGCGACCCTCTCATGGCTTCTGGTGCCCAGTTTGAAGGTGGACTGGGCGACATTTGTCCACAGGTTGAGGGATTAGATCAACAGATCACCTCGCACTAAAGTGGCCCCTCCACTCTGCTTCACCACTCAATATGATCGCGGCTTAACTGACTGCAACCTCACCCCCACACTCCCGGCGAGGCCGGTAACCATTCACTCCTTGCTTGCCTGCGGTGGGGCTGATTTTGCGCCGGGACAATAACATTCTCTGCCTTCGTCACCTCTGAGGAGGAACGACCCAAAGACTCACGACACTCAGAGAACAGAAATATTGTGTGTTCAGAATTGTCCGAAACCCAAATAACACAGCGAATGATCCGGCACATCTCCCTCCTCCCTTTCTCTCCCTCCTCCATTTCTCTCTCCCTCCTCCCTTTCTCTCTCCCTCCTCCCTTTCTCTCTCCCTCCTCCCTTTCTCTCTCCCTCCATCCTTACTGCTGTCGCTCTCTCTGAACTATCACTCTCTCCTACCATCTCTATTCTTACTCTCGGCTCCGCCATCTCTCTGTCAACCTCTCTCTCCTAACCCCCCCTCCTTCTCACTCCCATTGCATTTATCCCTCCGTTTCTTTCTAACTATCTGACCCTTCCATCGCTCCGTTTTGCCAACCCACGCGATCTGAACTCCGCTCTCTTTTCATGTTCCCACTCTCCCTTTGTTACTTAACTCTCCCTCCATCTCTTCTTTGGTCTTCTCCGCTATCTCTTCCTTTCATCACTGTACTCTCTATCTGTCTCTCTCTTTTCCCCAACACTCCTCCTGCTCGCCCTCACCTCTCTCTCCAAGGCCTTTCTTGCGAAGTGCGGTTAAAACGGCTAGCCACCATGGGATGTCTCTCTACCCCGTTTCCGCACACTTCAATAGCCCTTCCAGGTGAGACAGATGTTCACCTGCACCTCCTCTAATCTCATCTACTGCATGTGGTGTTCCAGAATTGGCCTCCTTTACATCGGCGTGGTAAAATGGAGACTCGGCAATCGTTTTTTGTCGAACACTTACCCTAGTTCTGCTAAGGCTTGCCGTATCTCCCCGTTGCAAGCCATTGTAACTCCCCCTCGCACACTGACCTTTCTGTCCTGGGCCTCCACCAGCGCCAGAGACGTTACATTAAAACAGAAAGAACGCCACTTCATAGTCCGCTTGGGAACCTTGCAACCTAATGGTATGAACATTAGCAAATGCCAGGTAACTAACGTTCAACTTCACGCTTTTCCCTCGCTCTATCTCTTCCTTCACGCGGACTCGCACTTGTTAATCCCCTCCACCTCCATCTTCAACCGATATTCCCTCCTCTCTCTTTATAATTCCAACCTGCTCAATCCTTATCTCGCAACTTTTATCTTTTAACCTCTGGTCTCAACCACCTAACTATTAAAACGGTATTCACCCACTCATCATTCAACTCGCTTTGTCCTGCTGTTCCAGCCTTCTCCAGCTTCCCACCACAATCAGTCTGAAGAAGGGTCTCCAACCGAACTTCACCCATCCATGTCCTTGGCAGGCTTAGCCTGTTCGGCGTGCCCTCTACAACTCTCACCAACTTCGACAGATGCACCATAGAAAGTATTTTATCAAGATGCATCACAGCTTGGTTTGGGAACAGCTCCATACAAGAACGCCAGAAATTGCTGCGAATTGTCCAGACCATCACACAAAGCAACCTCCCATATATTGACTCAATTTATAAACCACGCTTCCTCGGCAAGGCCAGCAGCATAATCAAGAACGAGTCGCACCATTACCACTCCTGCTTCTCCTCTGTCCCATCAGGTAAAATGCACAGAAGTGTGAAAATGCACACCTCCAGTTTCAGGGACAGTGTCTTCCCAGCTGTTATCAGGCAACGGAATCATCCCACCACAACCAGAAAGCAGTGCTGAACTACTATCTACCTCTGTTGATCCTCGGACTATCCTCGATCGGATTTTGCAGGCTTTACCTCGCACTGGACGTTATCCCCTTATCATGTATCTATACTCTGTAAATGGCTCGACTGTAATGAAGTATTTTGTTTCCACTGACTGGGCAGCACGCAACAGTCTTTTCACGGTACCTCGGTACACGTGACAATAAACTGCACTGAACTGACATACTCGACTAGATTTCTCCAGAGGTGTAGCCTGACTCGCATTGGATATTGATTGTGTGTGACAGTGTGAGTGTGCGAGTCCGTGCAAGAGTGTGTTAGCAGGTGTATGCGAGTGTGAATGTGTGAGATTGTGCACATGAGTCGGTGTGTGTGCGTATGCGTTATTGTATGCGGCTGCAGGAATTTCAATGATTCAGTGATACCTTATTTTCACGTACCCAGGTAGAGTGAAATGCTTAGTTTTGCAGACAACCCGGTAACATCATGTAGAAGACCTCACCTAGGCGGTACAAAGGTGTCGCCACATTTTGACGCGGTCAAAGTTACAAACGTTGGCCGGATAGTTCTCTCTCCTGCCTGCCGCCGCACCGCGGGTCGCCCCTTCGTTCTCGGCGGCGCTCCTCGCTCTCCGACGGTCCACCTCGCACTCTGCGGTTCCTCGCGGCTCCCACCTCGCTCCCGAGGCGCGGTTCTCATCGCCATTCGCGGTGGGCGAGCCGGGCCGACCGGGCCGACTGAAGGGCTTGGCCCCGCTCACCGGGAACACTCCCGACCACGCTGCGCTGCGCTGCTCGACGCGAACATCCAAGGATAAACTCAATCCCAAAATGTGCACGTGTGCATGCGGGTCTGCGTGTGAGAGAGCGGTAGAGCATGTAATAGTGCCTATATTTGTGTGTGTGTGTCTGTCTGTGCTAGTGCGTGAGTGTGCGTGTGAGTGTGTGAGCATTAGTAAGTGTGGATGCAAGTGCGATTGAATGCATCTGTGTCTCTGAGTGGGAGAGTGCATGTGGGTTTGTGAAGGACCGTGTTTGCGTCTGTGCGTGTGTGTGGCTGTTTGTGAGAATGTGAGAGAATATGTGGGATGTGAGATTGTCAGTGTGTTTCAGTATGTAATTCTTTGATAGTGTGCGTGTGTGTGCGTGTGTGTGGGAGAGTATATGATAGTGTTGTCAGAGAATGTGTTCGTGTGTAAGTATGTGCGAATGAGTGCGTGTATCTTCGTGCTAGTGCGTGTGAATATCTATTAGTGTGAGTGCATGTGTACGTGTGATTGTATGTGAGAATGCGTGAGACTATATTTGATTGTTTGTGATTGCATTTGAGAGATTGTGTGTGTCTTCGTGCGCGGGTATGTGCCTGTGTGCGTGTTTGACTGTGTTTGAGGGTGTGAACATATGTGTTTGTAATGATGTAATGGCATACTGTTGGTTTTAGTGACGACGTGACACGCTGTGGGGATTTCTGATGGAGTGACACACTGTGCAGTGGAACTGATGGAGTGACACAATGTATGGTAGTAATGGTGGATTAACACACTGTGGGTTGGTACAGATGGTGTGACACACTTTGGAGTTGTGTTGATGAAGTGACACACTGCGCGGTAGTACTGATGGAGTGACACACTGTGCAGTGCACTGATGGAGTGACACAATGTGGGGGTAGTACTGATGGAGTGACACAATGTGGGGGTAGTACTGATGGAGTGACACAATGCGCGGTGTTGTTGTTGTTGTTCGTCCTTCGGGTTGGAAGATGACCATGACTTCACTTTCAGTTGGAGGATTGGCGACTGTGGGTCCTGAAGTGACTGGTGAGGCCAATCCGAGCCCGGAAGGCACGCCCACACGTAGGACACAAGTGGATGGGTGCTGCAGTGGGAGTGGGGGTAGCCCGGGCCTTGCGCGCGGTGCGTTTCCTCTGGGCCTCTGCAGTGCGTCTGTTCTCTGCTGCACGGGCTCCTGTGGTGAGCTTGCTACGCCAGGTTGGACGGTCCAGAGCAAGAGACTCCCAAGTGCTGAGGTTGATGTCCAAGTCTTTGAGGGACACTTTGAGGCAGTCCTTAAACCGTTTCTTCTGTCCTCCTACTGAGCGCTTGCCCTGACACAGTTCTCCATACAGAAGTTGTTTTGGCAGTCGGCTCTCGGGCGTTCTGACGACATGGCATGCCCATCTGGCTTGGGCTTTCCGTAGGAGGGTGTGTACGCTGGGGATTCCGGCCCGTTCCAAGACCTCTGTGTCGGGAATTTTGTCCTGCCACCTGATGTGAAGGAGTCTGCGTAGGCAGCTCAAGTGAATGTGGTTGAGCTGTTTGGCATGTCTGCTGCAGACAAGTCCAGGTCTCACTGGCATAGAGTACCACTGCACGGTAGACCTTCAGCTTGGTGGTAAGGCTGAGTCCCCTCCGCTCCCAAACATTCCCACGGAGTCGCCCAAAGGCAGCGCTGGCCTTGGCAATCCTGTTGTTGACCTCAGCGTCAATGTTCACCACTCGCGAGAGAGTACTACCCAGATAGGTAAAGCTGTCGACTGCCTGTAGGTTCTGCCCCTTCACCGTGATGTGTGGTTCCTGGTAGGGCTTTCCAGGCGCGGGCTGGTACATAACTTCAGACTTTTTGGTGCTAATAGAGAGACCAAAGTTGTCACAGGCCTGTGAGAAGCAATCCATTTCATGATGCATCTTCTGCTCTGTGCTGGCGTTGAGGGCGCAGTCATCAGCAAACAAGAAATCTCTGATGATGGTCTCCTTCACCTTTGTAACAGCTTGCAGGCGCCTGAGGTTGAACAGCCTGCTGTCAGTTCCTGTACCTGATGTGTATTGCATCCTGGCAGTCACGGAAGGCATCGGTCAGCATGGCAGAGAAGACCATGCTGAAGAGTATAGGGGCAAGAACACAACCTTGCTTCACGCCGTTTGTCACTGGAAAGGCTTCAGACTCGTCTCCATCATCTAGCACTTTCGCCATCATGCCATCATGGAACTGCCGCACAATCGTGATGAACTTGCTGGGACAGCCAAACTTCTGCATTATCCACAAGCCATCTCTGCTGACAGTGTCGAAGGCGTTTGTCAGATCGACGAAGTTCACGAACAGGTCGCTGTGCTGCTCTTGGCATTTTTCCTGGAGTTGTCGTGCAGCAAATATCATGTCGACAGTTCCAGGTCCAGCACCGAAACCACACTGGATTTCTGGAAGGAGAACCAGCTCAAGGTGTTGAATGAGACGGTTGAGCAGGATGCGAGCCAAGATCTTCCCAGCTATGGACAGGAGGGAGATGCCTCGATGATTGTCGCAAGACTGGCGGTTGCCTTTCCTCTTGTAGATGTGGACTATGCTGGCATCTTTCAGCTGTTGTGGGACCTTCATTCCACATGGACTGGAAGAGTTCAGTCAGCTTCTGCATCATGACAGGGCCTCCTACTTTGAACACTTCAGCACTACACTGTAGTACTGATGGAGTGACACCAGTTGATGCAGTTCGTGTGGATTGACACACTGTGGGTTGGTACAGATGGAGTGACACACTGCAGTAGTACTGATGAAGCGACACACTTTGCAGTAGTTCTGATGGAGTGATACACCGTGGGCCTCTACTGATGTAGTAACACACTGCGGGTAATACTGATGGAGTGACACAAGGAGTAGTACTATTGTTATGACAAACTGTGGAGTAGTACTGACGAAGTGACACATTGTGGAATAATACCGATTTAGTGATAAATTGTGAGGTAGTTCTGTTGTAATGACATACTGTGGGGAAGAATTGATGGATGAAACACTGTGGGGTACACTAATGGAGTGATACATTGTGAGGTAGTACTGAGGAACTGGCACTGTAGCGTAGAATTGATGGACTGACACCCTGGGGTCGTACTGATATAGTTCCACACTGAAGTAGTACTGACGGAGTGACAAACTGTGTGGTAGTACTCATAACATTGCATCAGTACTACCACGCAGTTTGTCACTCCATCACCCCACCCCTTGGGGTAAAACTGATGGAGTGACACGCTGTGGAGTAGTACTAATGGAGTGACACACTGCGCGGTTGTACTGATGGAGTGACATACTTCGATGTAGTGCTGATTGAATGACACACTGCGGGTAGTATATACAGAATGGCGCACAGTGGGCGAGTACTGAAGTATTGACACAATGTTCGGTGGTACTGTCGGGTTGCACATTGTGACTTCCACACTGAAGTAGGACTGACGGTGGGGCAGTACAGATGGAGGGTTACACTGTTGTGTAATACTAATTGAATGAGTCCGTGTGGTTGTACATAATGGAATAACAAGCTTAAGGCAGTACTGATGGAGTGCATCACTGTGGTGTAGTACTGCTGGAATAACATATTGTAGGGTAGTACTGATGGAGTGACACGCTCCAGTGTTGTACTGATGGAGTGTAACACTGTGGAGTAGTACTGGTGTAATGACGTACTGTGGAGATGTGTTGATGGAATGACACACTGTGGGGTAGCACGGATGTAATAGCACATTCCGTTGGAGTGACGCAGTAATACTGACGGACTGACACGCTCTGCGGTAGTACGGTTGCGATGAAAAACTGTGGTGAAATAGTGATGGAATTACACGCTATGGAGTCGCAGCGATGGGTTAGCACACTGTGGGGTAATGCGGATGAAATGGCAGATTTGAGGTAGTCCTGATGGTGTGAAACACTTTGGGGAGTATTGATGGAAGAAAAAACTGCGGAGAGTACTGATGGAGTGACACGTTCTAGGGTTGCACTGGAGTGACATGATGTGGGGCAGTTCCGATGTAGTGTAACAATATGGAGTTGTATTGATGCAGTGAGACACTGTGTGGTTTCACCGACGGAGTGACACACTGAGCGGTAGTACTATGGGGATGACAAACTGTGGTGTAGTACTAATGCAGTGACAAACTGAGCGGCAATACTGATGGAGTGACACAATTTGTGGCAGCACTTATGGGGTGACACACGGATAGTCCTGATTGAATGATAAACATCGGGTAGTACTAATGGAGTGAGACATTGTGCAGAAATACTAATAGAGTGAAACTGTGGGGAATTACTGTTGGAGTGACAAAGTGAGGTAGGACTGATGGAGTGACACACTGTGGGGAATACTAATGGGGTGACACTGCGAGGAAGTATTGATGGGTTAACACTGTGGGGTAGTACTGAAGGAGTGACACGCTGCGTGGTATACTGATGGAGTGATAATCAATGGTATGTACTGATGGAGTGACACACGGTGGCGTAGTACTGATGCGACGATAACCCCAGTGATATTCCTGATGGTGCGATGCTCTATGGGGAGGCACTGATGGAGTGGCACAATGTAGGGTAGTACAGATGGAGTAACAGACTACATTTTATTACTGATGCAGTGGTATACCGTGGGTAGTGCTGGTGAAGTGACACATTTTGAGGTAGTACTGATGGAATGGCGCACTATGTGGCAGTTCTGACGCAATAGCATATTGTGGAATAGTACTGATTGAGTGACACCCTGCGGTGTAGAACTGTTGGATAGACATATACCAGAGTAATACTGGTGGATTGAAGCACTGTGGGGTAGTACTGATGGAATGACTCATTGTTTAGTATTGATGGAGTGACACACCGTTGGATAGTACTTATAGAGTGACACCCTGTGTCGTAGTACAATAAGGGGACGTGGCTGCGTTCTGCAGCTGTGGCTCACCGGCAGTCTCTCTGTCTTTTTTTTTGTTTTGTATATTGTCATCATTTAAATGTACGTTTTGATCTATTTTTAACTCTGTTTATGTGGGGGGTGGTGGGGGGGTGGGGGGGGGGGGGAGGTGGGGAAAACCTTTTTTTCCCAATCTCCTCCTCAACGGAGATGCGACCTTTCCCGTGTCGTGTCTCCGTTCGCGCTATGGCCTAACACCATGGAGTCGGCGGCCTCCAGCTGGGATCGACCTTGAAGACTCCGGTCGCAGGGCCTGGACTTACCATGTCGGAGGCTTCAGCCGTGGGCCCTGCGGACCGCAACATCTTTGGTTCGCAGGTCCCTGGCTGGCGACCGGCTTTCGGGAGCTCCAGACGCAGCAGCTTCGACAGCCCCGGAGCGCGAGGTTTGAATGACCCGCTCGCAGGACCTTCATCGCCCTGCGTGGCCTGGCCGCGGCACTTCCCATCACCCGGTGGGGGCTTAGGACCTTCATAGGCCTGCTCGGCTCGACCTGGGACTTTCCATCGCCCGGTGGGCACTTCAAAAGTCGGGAGCCTCGATCGCCTCGTGGCACCACGGGAGAAGGATGAGGAGGAGATAAGACTTTTCTTTGCCTTCCATCACAGTGACGGTGTGCCTGGAGCAATCACTGTGATGGCTATTTGTGTTAAAATTGTAATTGTGTGTCTAGTGTTCTTTATTGTCTACTGCCGGACCCTGACGTGAGAGGACGCTGGCGCTATTTGTTCGCCGCTTCTCGTCAGGACAGTTCGTCTGTTTGTTTTATGTCATGACTGTTTTTGTAAAGCGTCTTTCAGCACTAGGAAAAGCGCTATATAAAATAAATGTTTATTATTATTATTATTATTATAATGGAATAATACACAAGGTGGTACTGATGTTGAAAAACACTGTGGGTGTGTATTGATGGAATGGTATATAGTGCGGTAGTACCAATGAGGTGACACGCTCTGGGGTTGTACTGATGGAGTGACATAGTGTGTTCTAGTAATGATCGTCTAACACACTGAAGGCTTGTATTGATGGAGTGATCACCAGTGGGGTTGTACTAGTAAAGTGACAAACTGTGTGCAGGTACTGATGGAGTAAAACATTTTAGTGTATTACTGACAGAGTGACACAGTGTGCGGTAGTACTGATGGAGGAACAAGCGATATGGTAGTACAGATGTCGTGGCACACTGTCGGATAGTAATAATGGTGTGAAACTAAATGGGGCAGTACTGATGTAATGACATATTATAGTGTAGTTCTGATGGCGTGACACATTGAGGGGGAGAACTGATCGAATGACGCACTGTGGGATAGTACTGATGGAATGACTATCCATTTGCTAGTACTGATGCAATGGCATTCTATGGGGTAGTACCGAATGAATGACACGTTCTGATGCAGTAATGATGAAGTAACCGACGATGTGGTAGTACTGACGGAGTGACATGCTGAGCACATGGTATTGGAGGTAGGGTAATGACATGGATAGAAAGTTGGTTGACAGACAGAAAGCAAAGAGTGGGGATAAATGGGTCCCTTTCAGAATGGCAGGCAGTGACTAGTGGGGTACCGCAAGGCTCGTTGTTGGGACCGCAGCTATTTACAATAAACATCAATGACTTGGATGAAGGGATTAAAAGTACCATTAGCAAATTTGCCGATGATACAAAGCTAGGTGGCAGTGTGAACTGTGAAGAAGATGCTATGAGGTTGCAGGGTGACTTGAACAGGTTGTGTGAGTGGGCGGATGCATGGCAGATGCAGTTTAATGTAGATAAGTGTGAGGTTATCCACTTTGGTGGTAAGAATAGGAAGGCAGATTATTATCTGAATGGTGTCAAGTTAGGAAAAGGGGACGTACAACGTGATCTGGGTGTCTTAGTGCATCAGTCATTGAAAGGAAACATGCAGGTACAGCATGCAATGAAGAAAGCCAATGGAATGTTGGCATTCATAACAAGAGGAGTTGAGTATAGGAGCAAAGAGGTCCTTCTGCAGGTGTACAGGGCCCTAGTGAGACCGCACCTGGAGTACTGTGTGCAGTTTTGGTCTCCAAATTTGCGGAAGGATATTCTTGCTATTGAGAGCGTGCAGCGTAGGTTTACTAGGTTAATTCCCGGAATGGCAGGATGGTCATATATTGAAAGACTGGAGCGACTCGGCTGTATTCACTGGAATTTAGAAGGATGAGGAGAGATCTTGTCGAAACGTATAAGATTATTAAGGGGTTGAACACGTTAGAGGCAGGAAACATGTTCCCAATGTTGGGGGAGTCCAGAACAAGGGGCCACAGTTTAATTAAGGGGTAGGCCATTTAGAACTGAGATGGGGAAAAAGAATTTCAGTCAGAGAGTTGTGAATCTGTGAAATTCTCTGCCTCAGAAGGCAGTGGAGGCCAATTCTCTGAATGCATTCAAGAGAGAGCTAGATAGAGCTCTTAATGATGGCGGAGTCAGGGGGTATGGGGAGAAGGCAGGAACGGGGTACTGATTGAGAATGATCAGCCATGATCACATTGAATGGCGGTGCTGGCTCGAAGGGCCGAATGGCCTCCTCCCGGCCTCCTCCTGCACCTATTCTCTATTGTCTAGCTAGAGACATGGGCAGCTCTCTATGCGGTGCGCTCCCTCTCTCGCGAGGCCTACAGATGGAGATCTAGCTATATCTAGCTTTGTAGATAGCTACCTAGCAAATTAATTGCCAGATAGGTCGCTCACAATGGCTATATATCTAGATGACTGGATGACTAGATACCTAAATGGCTATCTGGTAAGACGGATTAAAGGCTAGTTGGCTACATGTCTAATTTACCAGCTGGGAAGCTGGCTGGCTGGGTAGATGGCGAGCTGAATAACACCAGATGGGTGGGTCGTCAGATAACGAGATGGCTTGATGAGTAGATGGCTAGAAGGCTTGATGGCCAGCTGGCTATATAGTTAGATAGCTAGATAGCTATGCAGCTGCCTAGATAGATAACTACACAGCTAAATAGCTAGATAGCTGGATAGCAATAGGAGATATGTAAATCGCTAGATGGCTAGATTAAGAAATAAACAGCTAGATTGATTGTTACAAAGACAAATGGATAGATAGCTCCGTAATTAGATCATTGGATAGCTAGCTAGACTGCTAGCTATACAGCTGAATAGCTGGATATTCAGATTGCTAGCCAACGGGGTAGATAACTGGGGAGATATCTAAATATATAGTTAACTATAGAGTAAGATAGCTAGCTAGGTAAATAGTTAGGAGTGTGCATAGCTAGGTGACTAGCTCGATAGAGAGATAGTTAGCATGCTAGCTAGTTAGAGAGGTAGCTATTTAGCCTGTTAACTATACAGCTGGACAGCTGGATGGATAGTCAAATTGATAGGTTGCTGGATCCCTAAATAGGCGGAAAGCTGCTTTACTAGTTAGCATGACAGCTAGATAGCTGGATATCAAGTTATGTAGATCGATAGTCAGCGGCAAAGACAGCCAGAGAGCGTGTTAGCTCTCTACATAGCTAAATAGCTGCATTGCTCGATAGCTTGAACGTTAGACAGATGGGTGGCGAGATAGCTGGATCTCTGCACAGCAAAATAGTTAGGTAGTTTTGTAGGCAACTCTTTGTGGAGTGCCCTCTCTCGCTCATTCGCTTTCTGGCGGCCGCGTGAAAGGGAGAACGAGAGAGTCCTAGTTGGATCCAGCTAGATAGGTGCTAAATATCTGTAAAACTCACTTACGATCTGTCTACTGAGCCATCTACTGGTGTGGTTGGCTAGATGCCTAGCTCACTAGCCATCTAGCAAAGCTCTACCAAGCTAAACCGCTATCTGGCCGTCAAAGCGGTTGGCTAACAATCTACTAATCTAGTTCTCTCTCTACATAGCCATCAGTCTCGTTAGCGATCTAGCTATGTGGCTACTAAAATATTTAACTCTGTAGCTATCAATCCAGCTATCTCGAGAGCTACATTGCTAGCCAGCAAGATAGACTGCCAGACAGCATGTGAGCTATCTCAATAGCAAGATAGCGAACTACCTAGATAGCTATCTACATGCAATGCTAGACAGCTAGAAAGCTGGATATCTGTATGGCGAGATAGCTGGATAATTGATAGTAAGATAGGTAGCTCTCTATCTAGGCAGCTATTTGAGGGGTGCGCTCTCTCTCTCATTCTCTGTGGGCCTCGTGAGAGAGGGAGATCTTGTTAGATCCAGCTAGATAGATAGCTACGTAGCACGTGAGATAGCTGGGTAGTTAGGAAAATAAATGCAGATGCTGGTACAAATCGAAGGTTTCACAAAATGCTGGAGTAACTCAGCAGGTCAGGCAGCATCTTGGAGAGGGAATGGGTGAGGTTTCGGGTCGAGACTGAAGAAGGGTCCCGAACAGAAACGTCACCTATTCCCTCTCTCATAGATGCTGCCTGGCCAGGATTTTGTGATACCCAGCTAGATAGTTAGATCGCGAACTAAATAGCTATACGTATAGATGACTAGCTAAGATGGCTAGATGGCTGGATGGTTAGATCGCTTGAAAGGAAGATGGCTATTTGGCGAGACGGTTAGAAGGCTAGTTGGGGAGAGGTAAAGGGACAGGTGTTGATCGAGGGGGAGGTAAAGGGACAGGTGTTGGTCGAGTGGGGAGTTAACGGGACAGGTGTTGTTTGAGGGGCGAGTCCCTTTACCTCCCAAATCAACTCCATCGAAGGAACCAAACAGTCTTTCCAGGTGAGGCAGAGGTTCATCTGCACCTCCTCCAACGTCAGCTGTATCCGCTGTTCCAAGTGTCAACGTCTCTCAATCGGCGACACCAAGCGCAGGCTCGGCGATCGTTTCGCTGAACACCTCCGCTCAGTCCGTCTCACCCAACCTGATTTCCCGATGGCTCAGCATTTCAACTCCCGCTCCCATTCCCAATCTGACTTTTTTTGTCCTGGGCCTCCTCCATGGTCAGAGTGAGGCCCAGCGCAAATTGGAGGAACAGCACCTCATATTTCGCTTCGGTAGTTTACACCTCAGCGGTATCAACATTGACTTGTCTAACTTCAGATAGTCCCTGCTTTCCCTCTCAATCCCCTCCCCTTCCCAGTTTTCCTACCAGTCTTCCTGTCTCCGTCTATATCCTATCTTTGTCCGGCCCCATCCGCTGACATCAGTCTGAAGAAGGGTCTCGACCCGAAACGTCACCCATTCCTTCTCTCCTGAGATGCTGACTGACCCGCTGAGTTACTCCAGCATTTTGTCTACCGTAGCTAGATAGCTAGTCAGGTAGATAGGCTTATAGCAATTAGCTGGATAAAGAGATGGCTAGACTGCGTCGGGAATCGCATTTCTGCGCACATTTTCTCATGGCATTTGTAAAAGTTTTGACGTCGTCGTTCGGGTCAATTGTCGAATCCTTGAATAGCGACCAGTGTTAGAGCTCTAGCGGCGGGCGGAATCAAGGGATTTGTGGAGAAGGCAGGCACAGGTTACTGATTGTGCATGATCAGCCATGATCACAGTGTATGGCGGTGCTGGCTCGAAGGGCCAAAGGGCATCCTCCCGCACCCATTTTCTATGTTTTCTATGTCTATAGACTCCGTCCAATCCCGGAGTCAGTAATGAGTTCATAAGTTCATACGTCATTTGAGTAAGTCACTAGGCTCACCGAGTCTGATCCGCCATTCGATCATGGCTGCCCTATCTTTGCCACTCAAACCCAACCCCAACTTTGACACTCTTACTAATCACGGACCTGTCAATCCCCAATTTAAAAACTGGTCAATTCCCCAATGACGGCCTCCAGAGGCGTCTGTGGCAGCATTCCCCAGATTCACCACCCTTTGACTAGCCTCAGAATAAAAGGACGTACATTTAAAATTAGATGATGAGGAATTTATTTCGTAAGAAGGCGGTAAATCTTTGGAATTCTGCCACAGACAGCTGTAGAAACCGTCATTGGGTATTTTTAAATCGGAGCTGGACATGGTCGTGATTCGTAAGAGTATCGACAATAACGGGGAGACGGCAGGAGAATGGAGTTGAGTAGGAACGATAGGTGAGCCATGATACAATGCCGGAGTGGACTCGATGGGTCTTGGTGCACTAACTCTGCTGCTATGACTTTTGTACCCAGTGTTCTTCTTTATCAGTGCACTGCAGCATCCTCACACAGCGCACCCCAGTGGATGTACAGTGGCAATAAACTGTCACATCGCTCTCCTGTGGATGAACATCAGCAGCACACTGCAACATCCGCACACCGCGCACCTCAGTGCATGTACAGTAACAATATACCATCATGGCGCCCACCCGTGGATGAACATCAACAGCACACGGCAACATCCACACACAGCGCACCCCAGTGGATGTACAGTAGCAATAGACTGTCACGTCGCCCTCCCATTTATGAACATCAGCAGCACACTGCAATATCCACACACAGCGTACCTCACTGGATGTTCAGTAGCAATATACTGTCACAGCGCCCTCCCCTGGATGAACATCAGCAGCACACGGCAACATCCACACACAGCGCACCTCAGTGCATGTACAGTGGGAATATACTGTCACAGCGCCCTCCCGTGGATGAACATCAGCAGTACAATGCAACATCGAGGCACAACAGCCCTCACTGTCTGTACAAGATAAGTGCATCGCAGCATCAGCATTGCTTATGATGGACCTTGAGTTCCCAATTCGAAACACGCAAATCGTGGTAGTACGTTTAGAGTAATAAATAAGCCACGTAGAATGCTTGCTATATTTGACCGAGTCATTGAATATGAGTCAGATGTCAATATTCAACTTTAGAGAACTTTACTTCGGCCGCTTTTGCAGCATTGTGTACAGTTATGTTCTCTCTCGTACACGAAGGATATGGGCGCTTCGGAAATCGTGTTCAAGACGTTTACAAGAACATCGCCTGGAGCGTATGAACAACCAGACGTTGGACTGATTCATCGGAGTTCGGGCAGTAACCTGATAGATCGATAGCAAATTATGAGAGGCAAAGATATGGTAAACAGTCAGAACATTCCTCTCAAGATGGAAATATCAAGTATTGAAGGCCTCCCCTTTATGGTGAAAGGGGTGAAGTTTAAACGAGGTGTGCGGGGAAAGCAAGGGGCAGTGTGTGCATTGAATGCAATACCGCAGGTGGGCATTGGGTGATAAGGAATAGGAGTAGAATTAGACCATTCGGCCAATCGTCTTATCCGCCAATCTTTTTCCCTCCAAACCCTATTCTCCTGCCTTCTCCCCATTACTTCTGATACCTGTATTAATCAAGAATCTTTCTGTCTACGTCTTTAAATATCCACTGACGTGACCTACACAGCCTGTTGTGGCAAATAATTCCACAAATTCATCACCTTCTGACTAAATAAATTTCTGATCAACTTCAAAAGAGAACGTAGATTAATTCTGAGGAAATTATCTCTTGTCCGAGACGCTCCCACAGGTCGAAACATACTTTCCACATCCACTTGATCCAAACCATTCACATATCTGTATGTTTCAATGAGGTCCACCCTCATACTTCTATACTCCGAGTGCAAGCCGGGAGCCGACAAACGCTCGCCATAGGTTAACGTATTGCTGGGATCATTCTTGTAAACCTCCTCTGGACCCTCTCCAGAGCCAGCACACCGTTCCTCTGATATGGTGCCCAGAATTGCTCACAATATTCCAAATGCGGCCTTCCCAGCGCCTTGTATAGCCTCAAAATTACATCTGTGTTTCTGTATACAAGTCCTCTTGAAATAAATGCAAGCAATGAGTTTGCTTCCATTAGACAATAGACAATAGACAATAGGTGCAGGAGTAGGCCATTCGGCCCTTCGAGCCAGCACCACCATTCCATGTGATCATGGCTGATCATTCTCACCGATTCAAATTGCAGATAAAATATTTGGGAATCCTTAACCAGCACTCCCAAGTCCCTTTGCATTTCCGATTTATGGATTATTTCCCCACTTAGACAATAGTCTACGCCATTATTCCTACTACCAAATACTCCGCACTTTGCTACACTATATTCCATCTGCCACGTCTCTACTTCTAACGGCTGCGGCTCGCTGGCAGTCTGTTCGTCTTTTTTCCTTTTTTTTGTTGTGTGTCGGTGTTGGGATGGTTTTTGTTTTTGTTTTTTGGCTGTGTATGTGTGGGGGGGGGGGTGGGGTGGGGGGTGGTGGGGGAAACCTTTCCTTTTTAGGTCTCTTCCTCACGGCGCAGGGCGCGACTTGGCTGCGGGCCTTCCATCGCCCGCGGGGCCTTCCATCGCCCGGTGCGGGCTCGACCGCTGGACTTTACACCGCTGGTGCGGCCCGGCCGCGGGACCTAACATCGCCCGGTGCGGCTAGGCCGCGGGACTTAGCAGCGCTGGTGCGGCTCGGCCGCGGAACCTAACATCGCCCGGCGCGGCCGCGGGACGGTTCAGCGCCAGGTGCGGCTCGGCCGCGGGGCCTTCCATCGCCCGGCGCGGCTCCGCCGCGGGACTTTACATCGCTGGTGCGGCTCGGCCGCGGGACCTAACATCGCCCGGCGCGGCCGCGGGACGGTTCAGCGCCAGGTGCGGCTCGGCCGCGGGGCCTTCCATCGCCCGGCGCGGCTCGGCCGCGGGACTTTACATCGCTGGTGCGGCTCGGCCGCGGGACCTAACATCGCCCGACGCGGCTCGGCCGCGGGACTTTACATCGCTGGTGCGGCTCGGACGCGGGACCTAACATCGCCCGGTGCAGCTCGGCCGCGGGACTTAGCATCGCACGGTACGGCCGCGGGGCCTTCCATCGCCGGCTCGGCCGCGGGACTTTTCAGCTCCCGGTGCGGCTCGGCCGTGGGGACTTCCATCCCCTTGCAGGGACTGTGCGGGTCGGTCGGGGACGAGCTGTCTGTCCGTGGGCGTGGGGAAGAGAGTGGAGTCATGTGTCTTGTGTTCTTTTTTTTTGTGTGTGACTGCAATGTAATTTCGTTCGGTACCTCGTTACCGAATGACAAATAAAGCTCTGTATTCCCCCAAAATGTCCAAGTCTTTCTGCAGAGTCCATGCTTTCTCTAAACTACCTGCCCTTCCACCTCTTTTCGTAACATCCGCAAACTTGGCCACAAAGCCTTCAATCCCCTCGTCCAAATCATAATATAAAACGTGGAGTAGCGGACAAACACCGATCCTTGAAGATCTCCACTAGTAACTGTTAGCCAACGGGAAAAAAATCCCTCTTTATTGCCACTCTTTGTCTTCTGCCATCCAGCCAACCAGTTATCCATGCTGGTATCTGCCCTTTGACCCCGAGGGCTCTCATCTTCCTAAGCAGCCATCTTGTGACACCTGGTCAAAGGTTTTCTGAAAATCAAAGTTAACAACATCTACTGTCCCTCCGTTGGCTGTTTTGCTATTTACTTCTTCAAATAATTCCAGCAAATTTATCAAACACGACCTTCCCTTCACAAAGCCATGCCAACTTATGCCTATTTCATCGTGCACTTATAAATACTCTGTCGCATCATCCTGTATAACGGGTCCTAAAATCTTACCACCCACTCCACTGGTGTTGGAGGCAGATACAATACTGATATTTAAGACAAGTTCAGATTTTCAGGTAATGAAGGGCATTGCATTGTGAGCAGGCAGGTAAGGGTGGTCGTCTCATGTTCGGCACAGCTATTATTAGCCGAAAGTCCTGCCGTTCCTTGTACTTCGTGTAGGAACGAAATGCAGATGCTGGTTTAAATCGAAGGTAGACACAAAATGCTGGTGTAACTCAACGAGACAGGCAGCGCCTATGGAGAGAAAGAATGGGTGACGTTTCGGGTCGAGACCCTTCTTTAGACTGATGTCGGAGAGGTCGGCGGGAAAGAGATAGAATTTTGTTGGAGACAGTGAGATTAGTGGGAGAACTGGGAAGGAGGAGGGATGTAGAGAGAGGGAAAACAAGGGCTAATTGAAGTTAGATAAGTCAATGTTCATATCGCTGGTATGTTAGCTGCCCAAGCTAAGTATCAGGTGCTGTTCCTTCAATTTGCGCTGGGCCTCACTCTAGCAATGGAGGATGCCCAGGACAGAAAGTTCAGATTGGGAATGGGGGAGCGGGGGTGAGTAAAAGTGCTGAGCAACCGGGAGATCAGGTAGGACTGTGTGGAGCTGTTCAGCGAAACGATCGTCGAGCTTGCGCTTGGTCTCGCCGATATCACTCCATCAGTACTATCCCACAGTATACCGTTACACCAGTACTACCCCACAGTGCGTCACTCCATCAGTACTATCCCACTGTATACCGTTACACCAGTACGACCCCACAGTGCATCAATCCATCAGTACTATCCAACAGTATACCATTACACCAGTACTACCCTACAGTGCGTCACTCCATCAGTGCTACCGCACAGTGTCACACCATCAATTCCATCCCACATTATGTCACAACAACAGTACTACCGCACAATGTGTCACCCCATCAGAACTACCACAGAATGTGCCATTACTTCAACACTACCCTACGTTAGGTTACTCCATCAATACTACTTCACAGTCTGTCACTCCATCAGTACTACATGTTACTCCATTAGTCGTACCCAAGAGCGTGTCACTCTCAACAGTACAACCCCACAGTATGTCATTCCATCATTTCTTCCCGACGGCGTTTCACTGTGTCAGTACCACCTTAGGTATGTAATTTCATCAGTTCTACCCACAGTTTTTCACCCCTTCAATAATACCATCGAATGTGTTACTATATCAGTACTACCCCAAAATATACCAGTCCTTCACTACTACCCCACAGGATGCTAATCCATAACTATTATCGCACAGCGTGTCACTCCATCAGTACTACCAAATCGTCGGCTAATTCATCATTACTGCATCACAACGTGTCATTCATTCGGTACTATCCCATAGAATGCCATTGCATCAGTACAAGCAAATGGATAGTCATTCCATCAGTACTATCCCACAGTGCGTCATTCGATCAGTTCTTCCCCTCAATGTGTCACTCCATCAGAACTACCCTATAATGCGTCATTACATCAGTAGTATCCCATTTACTTTCACACCATTAATACTACCCGACAGTGTGCCACGACATCAGGACGACCATATCGTTTGTTCCTCCATCAGTATTACCGCACACTGTGTCACTCTATCAGTAATACACCAAAATGTTCCACTCCATCAGTTCCTGCCCACAGTTTGTCACTTCACTAGTATTACCCCAAAGTGTATTGCTCCATCTGCACTGCCCACATTGTGTCACTCCATCAATACTATCCCACTGGTGATCACTCCATCAATACAAGCCTACAGCGTGTTAGACGATCATTACTACAACACACTATGTCACTCCATTAGTACAACCCCAGAGCTTGTCACTTCATTGGTACTACCGCACTATATACCATTCCATCAATACACACCCACAGTGTTTTGCAACATCAGTACCACCTTGTGTATTATTCCATTAGTACTACCACACAGGGTGTCACTCTATCAGTACTATTCAACGGTGTGTCACTCCATCAGTACTACATAATGAGTCCTTCCATCAGTACTACCCCACAGTGCTTCAATCCACCAGTACTACTCTGGTATATGTCTATCCAACAGTACTACACCGCAGGGTGTCACAAAATCAGTACTATCCCACAGTATGCTATTGCATCAGTACTGCCACATAGTGCGCCATTCCATCAGTACTACCTCAAAGTGTATCACTCCACCAGCACTACCCACATTGTGCCACTGCATCAGTAATAAAATATAGTTTGTTACTCCATCTGTACTACCCTACACTGTACCACTCCATCAGTGCCTCCCCATAGAGCATCGCACCATCAGGAATATCACTCAGGCTATCATTGCATCAGTACGCGTGTCACTCCATCAGAACAATCCATTATCACTCCATCAGTACTATCACGCAGCGTGTCACTCCATCAGTATTCCCCACAGTATGTCACTCCATCAGCCCTATCTCACTGTGTCACTCCATCAGTAATTCCCCACAGTTTCACTTTATTAGTATTGCTCCACCATGTCTCACTCCATTAGTACTACCCGATGTTTATCATTCAATCAGGACTATCCCAGTGGGTCACTCCATAAGTGCTGCCACACATTGTGTCATTCCATCAGTATTACCAAACAGTGTATCACTGCATTCGTACTACACCACAGTTTGTCATCACAATAGTACTACCGCTCAGTGTGTCACTCCGTCGGTGAAACCACACAGTGTCTCACTGCATCAATACAACTCCATGGTGTTACACTCCATCAGCACTGCCCCCACATCATGTCACTCCAGTGCAACCCTAGAACGTGTCACTCCATCAGTACTCACAGCAGAATGTTCTTCCATCAGTACTCCCCAAAGTGTTTCACACCATCAGGACTACCTCAAATCTGCCATTCCATTCGCATTACCCCACACTGTGCTAACCCATCGCTGCGACTCCATAGTGTGTATTTCCATCACTATTTCACCACAGTTTTTCATCGCAACAGTACTACCGAAGAGCGTGTCAGTCCATCAGTATTACTGCGTCACTCCACAGAATGTGCTATTACATCCGTGCTACCCCACAGTGTGTCATTCCATCAATACACCTCCAAAGTACGTCATTACACCAGTACTATTCCACAGTGTTACACTCCATCAGTACAAAACTGGAGCGTGTTACTCCATCAGTACTACCCTACAATATGTTATTCCATCAGTACTACACCACAGTGATGCACTCCATCAGTAATGCCTTAAGCTTGTTATTCCATTATGTACAACCACACGGACTCATTCAATTAGTATTACCCAACAGTGTAACCCTCCATCTGTATTGCCCCACCGTCAGTCCTACTTCAGTGTGGAGGTCACAATGTGCAACCCGACAGTACCACCGAACATTGTGTCAATACTTCAGTACTCGCCCACTGTGCGCCATTCTGTCCATACCACCCCCAGTGTGTCATTCAATCAGCACTACACCGAAGTATGTCACTCCATCAGTTTTACCCCAAGGGGTGGGGTGATGGAGTGACAAACTGCGTGGTAGTACTGATGCAATGACATGAGTACTACCACACAGTTTGTCACTCCGTCAGTACTACTTCAGTGTGGAACTACATCAGTACGACCCCAGGGTGTCAGTCCATCAATTCTACGCCACAGTGTGCCAGTTCCTCAGTATTACCTCACAATGTATCACTCCATTAGTCTACCCCACAGTGTTTCATCCATCAATTCTTCCCCACAGTATGTCATTACAACAGAACTACCTGACAATTTGTCACTAAATCAGTGTTATTCCACTGTGTGTCACTTCGTCAGTACTACTCCACAGTTTGTCATAACAACAGCACTACTCATTGTGTCACTCCATCAGTATTACCCGCAGTGTGTTACTACATCAGTAGAGGCCCACGGTGTATCACTCCATCAGAACTACTGCAAAGTCTGTCACTTCATCAGTACTACTGCAGTGTGTCACTCCATCTGTACCAACCCACAGTGTGTTAATCCACAAGAACTGCATCAACTGGTGTTACTCCATCAGTACTACAGTGTAGTGCTGAAGTGTTCAAAGTAGGAGGCCCTGTCATGATGCAGAAGCTGACTGAACTCTTCCAGTCCATGTGGAATGAAGCGAAGGTCCCACAACAGCTGAAAGATGCCAGCATAGTCCACATCTACAAGAGGAAAGGCAACCGCCAGTCTTGCGACAATCATCAAGGCATCTCCCTCCTGTCCATAGCTGGGAAGATCTTGGCTCGCATCCTGGTCAACCGTCTCATTCAACACATTGAGCAGGGTCTCCTTCCAGAAATCCAGTGTGGTTTCCGTGCTGTCGACATGATATTTGCTGCACGCCAACTGCAGGAAAAAGGCCAAGCGTAGCACAGCGACCTGTTCGTGACCTTCGTCGATCTGACAAAGGCCTTCGACACTGTCAGCAGAGATGGCTTGTGGATAATGCAGAAGTTTGACCGTCCCAGCAAGTTCATCACGATTGTCCGGCAGTTCCATGACGGCACGATGGTGAAAGTGTTAGATGATTGAGACGAGTCGGAAGCCTTTCCAGTGACAAACGGCGTGAAGCAAGGTTTTGTTCTTGCCCCTACACTCTTCATCATGGTCTTCTCTGCCATGCTGACCGATGCCTTCCATGACTGCCAGGATGGAATACACATCAGGTACAGGAACTGACAGCAGGCTGTTCAACCTCAGGCGCCTGCAAGCTGTTACAAAGGTGAAGGAGACCATCATCAGAGATTTCTTGTTTGCTGATGACTGCGCCCTCAACGCCAGCACAGAGCAGAAGATGCAGCTTTAAATGGACTGCTTCTCACAGGCCTGCGACGACTTTGGTCTCTCCAATAGCACCAAAAAAGTCTGAAGTTATGTACCAGCCCGCGCCTGGAAAGCCCTACCAGGAACCATACATCACGGTGAAGGGGCAGAACCTACAGGCAGTCAACAGCTTTACCTATCTGGGTAGTACACTCTCGCGAGTGGTGAACATTGACGCTGAGGTTAACAACAGGATTGCCAAAGCCAGCGCTGCATTTGGGCGACTCGTGGGAATGTTTGGGAGCGGAGAGGACTCAGCCTTACCACCAAGCTGAAGGTCTACCATGCAGTGGTACTCACCACTCTTCTCTGTGCCAGTGAGACCTGGACAGTCTACAGCAGACATGCCAAACAGCTCAACCACTTTCACTTGAGCTGCCTACGTATACTCTTTCACATCAGGTGGCAGGACAAAATTCCCGACACAGGGATCTTGGAACTGGCCAGAATCTCCAGCGTCCACACCCTCCTACGGAAAGCCCAGGCCAGATGGGCAGGCCATGTCGTCAGAATGCCAGAAAGTCGACTGTCAAAACAGCTTCTGTATGGGGAACTGTGTGGGGAACTGTGTGGGGAACTGTGTCAGGGCAAGCGCTCAGTAGGAGGACAGAAGAAACGGTTTAAGGACTGCCTCAAAGTGTCCCTCAAAGACTTGGACATCAACCTCAGCACTTGGGAGTCTCTTGCTCTGGACCGTCCAACCTGGCGTAGCAAGCTCACCACAGGAGCCCGTGCAGCAGAGAACAGACGCACTGCAGAGGCCCAGAGGAAATGCACAGCGCGCAAGGCCCGGGCTACCTCCACTTCCACTGTAGCAGCCATCCACTTGTGTCCTACGTGTGGGCGTGCCTTCCGGGCCCGGATTGGCCTCACCAGTCACTTCAGGACCCACAGTCACCAATCCTCCAACTGAAAGTGAAGTCATGGTCATCTTCGAACCCGAAGGACGAACAACAAAAACAACACAGCGCATTGTGTCACTCCATCAGTACTACCCCCACATTGTGTCACTCCATCAGTACTACCCCCACATTGTGTCACTACATCAGTACTACCCCCACAGTGTGTCACTCCTTCAGTGCACTGCACAGTGTGTCACTCCATCAGTACTACCGCGCAGTGTGTCACTTCATCAATACAACTTCAAAGTGTCACTCCATCTGTTCCAACCCAGTGTGATAATCCACCATTACTACCATACATTATGTCACTCCATCAGTTCCACTGCACAGTGCGTCACTCCATCAGTAATGCCCCACAGCGTGTCACGTCGTCACTAAAACCCACAGTATGCCATTACATCATTACAAACACACATGTTCACACCCTCAAACACAGTCGAACACGCACACACACATACCCGCGCACGAAGACACATACAATCTCTCAAATGCAATCACAAACAATCAAATATACTCTCACACATTCTCACATACAATCACACGTACACATGCCCTCACACTAACAGATATTCACACGCCCTAGCACTAAGAGACACGCACTGATTCGCAAAAGCTTACACACGAACACATTCTCTGACAACACCATCACATACTCTCCCACACACACGCACACACACTATCAAAGAATTACATACTCAAACACTCTGGCAAACTCACATCCCACATATTCTCTCACATTCTCACAAACAGCCACACACACGCACAGACGCAAACACTGTCCTTCACAAACCCACATGCACTCTCCCACTCAGAGACACAGATACATTCAATCGCACTTGCATCCACACTTACTAATGCTCACACACTCACACGCACATTCACGCACTCGCACACACACACACACACACACACACACACACACACAAATATAGGCACTCTTACATACTCTACCCGCATGCACACGCGCACATTTTGGGATTGAGTTTATCCTTGGATGTTCGCGTCGAGCAGCGCAGCGCAGCGTGGCCAAGCCCTTCAGTCGGCCCGGTCGGCCCGGCTCGCCCACCGCGGATGGCGATGAGAACCGCGCCTCGGGAGCGATGTGGGAGCCGCGAGGAACCGCAGAGAGCGAGGTGGACCGTCGGAGAGCGAGGAAGGCCGCCGAGAACGAAGGGGCGACCCGCGGTGCGGCGGCAGGCAGGAGATACAACTATCCGGCCAACGTTTGTAACTTTGTCGGCGTCAAAATGTGGCGACTCTTGTGTACCGCCTCGGTGAGGTCTTCTACATGATGTTACCGGGTTGTCTGCAAAACTAAGCATTTCACTCTACCTGGGTCCGTGATAATAAGGTATCGCTGAATCATTGAAATTCCTGCAACCGCATACACTAATGCATACGCACACACACCGACTCATGTGCACAATCTCACACATTCACACTCGCATACACGTGCTAGCACACTCTTGCACGGACTCGCACACTTACACTGTCACACACAATCAATATCCAATGCGAGTCAGGCTACACCTCTGGAGAAATCTAGTTGAGTATGTCAGTTCAGTGCAGTTTATTGTCACGTGTACCGAGGTACCGTGAAAAGCTTTAGTTGCGTGTTACCCAGTCAGTGGAAATAAAATACTTCATTACAGTCGAGCCATTTACAGAGTATAGATACACGATAAGGGGATAACGTCCAGTGCGAGGTAAAGCCTGCAAAATCCGATCGAGGATAGTCCGAGGATCAACAAAGAGATAGATAGTAGTTCAGCACTGCTTTTTGGTTGTGGTGGGATGATTCCGTTGCCTGATAACAGCTGGGAAGACATTGTCCCTGAAACTGGAGGTGTGCATTTTCACACTTCTGTACATTTTACCTGATGGGACAGAGGAGAAGCAGGAGTGGCAATGGTGCGACTCGTCCTTGATTATGCTGCTGGCCTTGCCGAGGCAGCGTGGTTTATAAATTGAGTCAATATATGGGAGGTTGCTTTGTGTGATGGTCTGGACAATTCGCAGCAATTTCTGGCGTTCTTGTATGGAGCTGTTCCCAAACCAAGCTGTGATGCATCTTGATAAAATACTTTCTATGGTGCATCTGTCGAAGTTGGTGAGAGTTGTAGAGGGCACGCTGAACTGGCTAAGCCTGCCAAGGACATGGATGGGTGAAGTTCGGTTGGAGACCCTTCTTCAGACTGATTGTGGTGGGAAGCTGGAGAAGGCTGGAACAGCAGGACAATGCGAGTTGAACGATGAGTGGGTGAATACCGTTTTAATAGTTAGGTGGTTGAGACCAGAGGTTAAAAGATAAAAGTTGCGAGATAAGGATTGAGCAGGTTGGAATTATAAAGAGAGATGAGGGAATATCGGTTGAAGATGGAGGTGGAGGGGATTAACAAGTGCGAGTCCGCGTGAAGGAAGAGATAGTGCGAGGGAAAAGCGGGAAGTTGCACGTTAGTTACCTGGCATTTGCTAATGTTCATACCATTAGGTTGCAAGGTTCCCAAGCGGACTATGAAGCGGCGTTCTTTCTGTTTTAATGTAACCTCTCTGGCGCTGGTGGAGGCCCAGGACAGAAAGGTCAGTGTCCGAGGGGGAGTTACAATGGCTTGCAACGGGGAGATACGGCAAGCCTTAGCAGAACGAGGGTGAGTGTTCGACAAAACGGTCGCCGAGTCTCCATTTCACCACGCCGATGTAAAGGAGGCCATACCTGGAACACCACATGCAGTAGATGAGATTAGAGGAGGTGCAGGTGAACATCTGTCTCACCTGGAAGGGCTTCTCGAGCGTGAGGGAGGGGGTTTAGGGACAGCTGTTACATCCCATGGTGGCTAACTGTTTTAACTGCACTTGCCAAGAAAGGCTTTGGAAAGAGAAGTGATGGTAAGTGATGGAGAGGTGAGGAAATGGATAGAGAAATAGGTCGTACAAAGATAAAAGGGAGAGATAGAGGAGAAGACGAATGAAGAGGTGGAGGGAGAGTGAACGATCAAAGGGAGAGTGGGAAAAATGAGGAGAGAGGGGAGTTCAGAGCGAGTGGGTTGGCAAAAGGGGGAGAGGGAAGCATTAGAGAGATACAGGGAGAAGGAGGGAGAGATGCAGTAAGAGTGGGAGGGGAGAGAGGTTGGCAGAGAGCGGGCGGCACAGAGAGGGAGAATAGAGAGTGTAGGGGAGAGAGTAACAGTTCAGAGAGAGAATAGCAGTAAAGATGGAGAGAGAGAGAAAGAGAGGAGGGAGAGATGTTGCATCATTCGCCGTGTGTTCTACTTTTAAGACAATTCTGAGACGGCAATGGTTCTGTTCACTGAGTGTCGTGAGTCTTTGGGTCGTTCCTCCTCAGAGGTGATGAAGGTAGAGAATGTTGTTGTCCCAAGGCAAAGCCAGATCCATTCCAGGCAAGCAAGGACTAAATGCTCACTAGGGGTCGCCGCGAGTGTGGGGTTGAGGTTACAATCAGTTAAGCCGCGATCACATTGAGTGTTAAAACAGAGTGGACGGGCCATTTTAGTCTGATGTGATCTGTTGAACTAATTCATCACGCTGTGGACAAAGGCTGTCTAGTCCACCTTTAAACTGGGCACCAGAAGCATTGAGACGGTCCCTTAAATTTGGGATTGCCTTGCTGAGTGAAGAAAATCAGATAACCAACACGAGGCGGAGAGTTGGACCAGATGGAGTTTGAACCAATATCCCCTTTGCTGGAAAAATGCCGCTCCCAATTTCCATCCCCCAGTATCGCCACAATTCCCAGTCTTTGGAGTTTCTCAATCAATTCCCTGAATAAATCACGACCTGTCTCAGCAGGGATTTCACTTGGCTGATGTCATCTGTTTGCGAATCATTTCAAATCTCTATTTTTAATTCTGTTGAAACTTCACTGTCCCGGTGGAGACGGAAAATGGTATAAAATCTCCGGGAATGTTCTGCCCATGCATTTCATTCCGAGAGATTACCGGCAGTTCACGGGGACACGTCGCTGGGCAGAGAACATGTGGGAAAAGCTTCGGGAATACTACGCTGTGGAGAAAATCTTGTACGTGATCATTGCTGCCGTTGGAGTCCCTGGTAAGTGAACAGAACAATTCAAGATTTATAACTCCGTCCGTTAACCGGTGTTGACCTGATTCTGATCGTGTTACAATATTCCCAACTGATGATCGTTGTGTAAGAATGTGTAGATTATATCAATCCACTCAGTGAAATATTTTTGAATTAACGCTGTGATTTTTCTCATTTTCAGGCAGCCGAAACTAACTCTCTCTTTCTCCCACTGCCGGGACCCACTAGAATGTTGTTCTTGCCTTCAGTGGGACCTTGCCCAGAGTTGTCCCAGTGCTCGGGACAGGCAGCTCTCCGGGACGGTGTGACTGGGAGGGGTTTACATTGTGAAGTTCACTGTGTCTGAGTTATTGATCAGAGTGAACACCCGCTACTGTGGACACGTCTCACTGTGGAGTCTGTCACAGTCGGATTCCACCCGCCTGTTGGTCAATAATTGGATCGATCTCCTGAACCAGTGGCCGCGGATCTACCGGCGTGTGTTGTTACCGAACTGAGGAATGAATCCATTAACGGAGCCGCTCTGCTGCCGGATCCTAAGTTGTCCCTGCCTTCCCTCTGGAACCCTCCTCGTCCCCATCAGATGCCGAGTTCCCAGAGCCCTGGTTAAACGCGGCCGGTCACGGTTAAGTCTGTGAAACCGGCCCCATCAGAGACTGTGAGCGGGGTTAACTGTAGACAGGACCATTCCGCCTATTGTAGCGGGCGGCTGCTCGTTCCCTCCCCGCCCTTTACCCCGCCCGTCGCCTTATCTCCTCTCCCCTGAAGCAGGCAGGTCGGGCACAGTCGGAGCCGGGTCTGACATTGTTAAACCTGCAGCCGCGCACCGACTCCAACACTCCTGATCTCCAGCTGAAAGTGGAGCCGGTGTTCAGCCCCGGAGACCATGTTCAGTAATGCCCAGTGTCCGTCCCCTTCTCTTTCCGCAGTGAATTTAGTGGCGATTGTGATCCTGTCCCGGGGAAAGTGCGGCCTCTCCACCTGCACCACTCGCTACCTGGTGGCCATGGCAGCGGCCGATCTACTCACCCTGATCACCGAGGTCATTTTGTCTCGGATCCGATACCATTACTTTGATTGGAGTTTCCTGTCCATCACCCCTGTGTGCAGTGTTAACGGAGTACTGAGGTTTGCAGCTACAGACTGTTCTGTCTGGTTCACCGTCACTTTCACCTTTGATCGCTTTGTCGCCATTTGTTGCCAGAAGCTGAAAACTAAATATTGCACCGGGAAAACTGCGGCTGCGGTTCTCGCAACAGCCGGCGTTCTGCTGTGTCTGAAAAAACGTTCCCCGCTACTTCACACAGGAACCCTGGATAATCATCGACAATGTCCCGTGGGGCTGTGGCACGGTGGACAGTGCTTACACTGACCCCGGGTGGGTGGCATTTGACTGGTTCGACATGGTTTTAACTCCGTTCCTCCCTTTCGCTGTGATCCTGCTGCTCAACGCTCTGACAGTCCGGCACATTTTAGTGGCCAGTCGGGTCCGTCAGGGGCTGAGGGGTGAGAGCAAGGGGGATAAGCGCAGTGACCCGGAGATGGAGAGCAGGAGGAGGTCTGTGGTTTTACTCTTCACCATCTCCGGCAGCTTCATCCTCCTGTGGATGACGCTGGTTGTAAACTTCGTCTATTATCAGATCACAGGGATTGGGAATGATAAGAATGATTCCCAATATATCTTTAACTTGGTCGGGTATTTGCTGAGGAATCTCAGCTGCTGCAACCAACACATTTATTTACGCGGCGACCCAGTCCAAGTTCAGGGAGCAGGTGAAGAGCGCGGTGAAATATCCGCTCACCTCAGCGCTGCGGCTCATTAATAAACCCGCGCCCTGAGCGCATCCCAGAGGGCGGCCGCAGTCTCTCCGCTCCGGGCTCCGGCTCCTCACATTCACCGCCGCATCTTCCAGCTGTCAGTCCCGGGCGGATGATCCCATCGCCGGCCCCGCTCCGGGACCCCCAGCCCCTCACATTCACCCAATCGCCCCCTTGCTCAAAGATGCAGATTAAGCAGAAAAAATAACACCATTGCCTGTCATATATATTGATCATTTTAATGACAGTCCCTGATCATTGAAGTGTTTATTTCAGTTTCTACCCCCTCA
>NW_027602591.1:0-32236 GCF_053455715.1 Rhinoraja longicauda | reverse complement strand
GATGAACAAGTGTGTGTTATCAAAAATATTTATTATGTAGGATTCATAACTATCTAAAGAGAGAGAGAGAGAGAGAGAGAGAGAGAGAGAGAGAGAGAGAGAGAGAGAGAGAGAGAGAGAGAGAGAGAGAGAGAGAGAGAGAGAGAGAGAGAGAGAGAGATGAGAGAGAGGAGAGAGAGAGAGAGAGAGAGAGAGAGAGAGAGAGAGAGATAGGGATGAGAAAGGGCAGAGAGAGGGCAGAGAGAGAGAGGGGGAGGTGGAGAGAGAGAGATGGCAGTCCAAATTTCGTCCAATTTGGATGACAAATAAAGCTATCTTGATCTATCTTGATCTTGATCTTGATCAATGATCAGGGACTGTCATTAAAAATGATCAATATATATGACAGGCAATGGTGTTATTTTTTTCTGCTTAATCTGCATCTTTGAGCAAGGGGGCGATTGGGTGAATGTGAGGGGGCTGGGGGGTCCCGGAGCGGGGCCGGCGATGGATCATCCGCCCGGACTGACAGCTGCAAGATGCGGCGGTGAATGTGAGGAGCCGGAGCCCGGAGCGGAGAGACTGCGGCCCGCCCTCTGGGATGCGCTCAGGGCGCGGGTTTATTAATGAGCCGCAGCGCTGAGGTGAGCGGATATTTCACCGCGCTCTTCACCTGCTCCCTGAACTTGGACTGGGTCACCGCGTAATAAATGTGTTGGTGCAGCAGCTGAGATTCCTCAGCAACATCCCGACGTGCCAAGATCCATTGAGAATCATTCATATCATTCCAATCCCTGTGATCTGATAATAGACGAAGTTTACAACGTTGGTCAGCCACAGGAGGATGAAGCTGCCGGAGATGGTGAAGAGTAAACCACAGACCTCCTCCTGCTCTCCATCTCCGGGTCACTGCGCTTCTCCCCCTTGCTCTCACCCCTCAGCCCCTGACGGACCCGACTGGCCACTAAAATGTGCCGGGACTGTCAGAGTGTGAGCAACAGGATCACAGCGAAAGGGAGGAACGGAGTTAAAACCGTGTCGATCCAGTCAAATGCCACCCACCCGGGGTCAGTGTAAGCACTGCCCACCGTTACAACAGCCCCACGGGACATTGTCGATGGTTGTCCGGGGTTCCTGTGTGAAGTAGCGGGGAACGTTTTTCAGACACAGCAGAACGCCGGCTGTTGCGAGAACCGCAGCCGCAGTTTTCCCGGTGCAATATTTAGTTTTCAGCTTCTGGCAACAAATGGCGACAAAGCGATCAAAGGTGAAAGTGACGGTGAACCAGACAGAACAGTCTGTAGCTGAATACTTCAGTACTTCGTTAACACGGCACACAGGGGTGATGATCAGGAAACTCCAATAAAAGTAATGGGATCGGATCCGAGTCAAAATGACCTCGATGATCAGGGCGAGTAGATCGGCCGCTGCCATGGCCACCAGGTAGCGAGTGGTGCAGGTGGAGAGGCCGCACTTTCCCCGGGACAGGATCACAATCGCCACTAAATTCACTGCGGAAAGAGGAAGGGAGCGGACACTGGGCATTACTGAACACGGTCTCCGGGGCTGAACACCGGCTCCACTTTCAGCTGAAGACCAGGAGTGTTGGAGTCGGTGCGCGGCTGCAGGTTTAACAATGTCAGACCGGCTCCGACTGTGCCCGACCTGCCTGCTTCAGGGGAGAGGAGATAAGGCGACGGGCGGGGTAAAGGGAGGGGAGGGAACGAGCAGCGCCCGCTACAATAGGCGGAATGGTCCTGTCTACAGTTAACACCGGCTCACAGTCTCTGATGGGGCCGGTTTCACAGACTTAACCGTGACCGGCCCGCGTTTAACCAGGGCTCTGGGAACTCGGCATCTGATGGGACGAGGAGGGTTCCAGAGGGAAGGCAGGGACAACTTAGGATCCGGCAGCAGAGTGGCTCCGTTAATGGATCTGATCTGATAAGGGGACTAGAGGTAAAAGAACCATTAGGAGGCAGTGATCACAACATGATAAGTTTTACTCTGCAAATGGAAAGCAGAAGGGAAAATCGGAAGTGTCGGTATTACAATATAGCAAAGGGGATTACAGAGCATGAGGCGGGAGCTGGCCAAAATTGATTGGAATGAGGCCCTAGCAGGGAAGACGGTAGAACAGCAATGGCAGGTATTCCTGGAATAATGCAGAGGTTGCAGGATCAATTTATTCCAAAGAGGTGGAAAGACTCTAAGGGGAGTAAGAGACACCTGTGGCTGACAAGGGAAGTCAGGGACAGCATAAAAATTAAGGAGAGGAAGTATAACATAGCAAAGAAGAGTGGGAAGACAGAGGATTGGGACTCTTTTAAAGAGCAACAAAAGTTAACTAAAAAGGCAATACGGGGAGAAAAGATGAGGTACGAGGGTAAACTAGCCAATAATATAAAGGAGGATAGCAAAAGTTTTTTTAGGTACGTGAAGAGGAAAAAAATAGTCAAGGCAAATGTGGGTCCCTTGAAGACAGAAGCAGGGGAATTTATTATGGGGAACAAAGAAATGGCAGACGAGTTAAACCGTTACTTTGGATCTGTCTTCACTGAGGAAGATACACACAATCTCCCAAATGTTCTAGGGGCCGGAGAACCTAGGGTGATGGAGGAACTGAAGGAAATCCACATTAGGCAGGAAATGGTGTTGGGTAGACTGATGGGACTGAAGGCTGATAAATCCCCAGGGCCTGATGGTCTGCATCCCAGAGTACTTAAGGAGGTGGCTCTAGAAATAGTGGAAGCATTGGAGATCATTTTTCAATGTTCTATAGATTCAGGATCAGTTCCTGTGGATTGGAGGATAGCAAATGTTATCCCACTTTTTAAGAAAGGAGGGAGAGAGAAAACGGGTAATTATAGACCAGTTAGTCTGACATCAGTGGTGGGGAAGATGCTGGAGTCAATTATAAAAGACGAAATTGCTGAGCATTTGGATAGCAGTAACGGGATCATTCCGAGTCAGCATGGATTTACGAAGGGGAAATCATGCTTGACAAATCTACTGGAATTTTTTGAGGATGTAACTAGGAAAATTGACAAGGGAGAGTCAGTGGATGTGGTGTACCTCGACTTTCAGAAAGCCTTCGACAAGGTCCCACATAGGAGATTAGTGGGCAAAATTAGGGCACATGGTATTGGGGGTAGGGTACTGACATGGATAGAAAATTGGTTGACAGACAGAAAGCAAAGAGTGGGGATAAATGGGTCCCTTTCGGAATGGCAGGCAGTGACCAGTGGGGTACCGCAAGGTTCGGTGCTGGGACCCCAGCTATTCACGATATACATTAATGACTTAGACGAAGGGATTAAAAGTACCATTAGCAAATTTGCAGATGATACTAAGTTGGGGGGCAGTGTGAATTGTGAGGAAGATGCAATAAGGCTGCAGGGTGACTTGGACAGGTTGTGTGAGTGGGCGGATACATGGCAGATGCAGTTTAATGTAGATAAGTGTGAGGTTATTCACTTTGGAAGTAAGAATAGAAAGGCAGATTATTATCTGAATGGTGTCAAGTTAGGAGGCGGGGGAGTTCAACCAGATCTGGGTGTCCTAGTGCATCAGTCAATGAAAGGAAGCATGCAGGTTCAGCAGGCAGTGAAGAAAGCCAATGGAATGTTGGCCTTCGTAACAAGAGGAGTTGAGTATAGGAGCAAAGAGGTCCTTCTACAGTTGTACCGGGCCCTGGTGAGACCGCACCTGGAGTACTGTGTGCAGTTTTGGTCTCCAAATTTGAGGAAGGATATTCTTGCTATGGAGGGCGTGCAGCGTAGGTTCACTAGGTTAATTCCCGGAATGGCGGGACTGTCGTATGTTGAAAGGCTGGAGCGATTGGGCTTGTATACACTGGAATTTAGAAGGATGAGGGGGGATCTTATTGAAACATATAAGATAATTAGGGGATTGGACACATTAGAGGCAGATAACATGTTCCCAATGTTGGGGGAGTCCAGAACAAGGGGCCACAGTTTGAGAATAAGGGGTAGGCCATTTAGAACGGAGATGAGGAAGAACTTTTTCAGTCAGAGGGTGGTGAAGGTGTGGAATTCTCTGCCTCAGAAGGCAGTGGAGGCCAGTTCGTTGGATGCTTTCAAGAGAGAGCTGGATAGAGCTCTTAAGGATAGCGGAGTGAGGGGGTATGGGGAGAAGGCAGGAACGGGGTACTGATTGAGAGTGATCAGCCATGATCGCATTGAATGGCGGTGCTGGCTCGAAGGGCTGAATGGCCTACTCCTGCACCTATTGTCTATTGTCTATTGTCTATTGTCTATTCCTCAGTTCGGTAACAACACACGCCGGTAAATCCGCGGCCATCGGTTCAGGAGCTCGATCCAATTATTGACCAACTGGCGGTGGAATCCGACTGTGACGGACTCCACAGCGAGACGTGTCCACAGGAGCGGGTGTTCACTCTGATCAATAACTCAGACACAGTGAACTTCACAATGTAAACCCCTTCCCAGTCACACCGTCCCGGAGAGCTGCCTGTCCCGAGCACTGGGACAACTCTGGGCAAGGTCCCACTGAAGGCAAGAACAACATTCTATTGGGTCCCGGCAGTGGGAGAAAGAGAGGTAGTTTCGGCTGTCTGAAAATGAGAAAAATCACAGCGTTAATTCAAAGATATTTCATTTAGAGGATTGATATACTTCACATATTCTTGTAGAACAATCATCAGTTAGGAATATTGTAACACGATCAGAATCATGTCAACACCGGTTAACAGACGGAGTTATAAAACTTGAATCGTTCTGCTCACTTACCAGGGACTCCAACGGCAGCAATGATCACGTACAAGATTTTCTCCACGGCGTAATATTCCTCAAGTTTTTGACGGTGCATTTTCTCTGCCCAGCGACGTGTCCCCGTGAGCTACCGGTAATCTCTCGGAATGAAATGCCGGGGCAGAACATTCCCGGAGATTTTATATCATTTTCCGTCTCCACCGGGACAGTGAAGTTTCAACAGAGTTTAAAAAATAGATATTTTGAAATGATTCGCAAACAGATGACATCAGCCAAGTGAAATCCCTGCTGAGACAGGTCGTGATTTATTCAGGGAATTGATTGAGAAACTCCAAAGAGTGGGAATTGTGGCGATACTGGGGGATGGAAATTGGGAGCGGCATTGTTCCAGCAAAGAGGATATTGTTTCAAACTCCATCAGGTCCAACCCTCTGCCTTATGTTGTTTGTCTGATTTCCTTCAATCCGCTTCACTCACTAAGGCAATCCCAAATTCCAGGGACCCTCTCAGGGCTTCTGGTGCCCAGTTTGAAGGTGGACTGGGCGACATTTGTCCACAACTTGAGGAACTAGATCAACAGATCACCTCGCACTAAAGTGGCCCCTCCACTCTGCTTCACCACTCAATATGATCGCGGCTTAACTGACTGCAACCGCACTCCCACACTCCCGGCGAGACCGGCAACCATTCACTCCTTGCTTGCCTGCAGTGGGGCTGATTTTGCGCCGGGACAATAACATTCTCTGCCTTCGTCACCTCTGAGCAGGAACGACCCAAAGACTCACGACACTCAGAGAACAGAAACATTGAGGCTTCAGAATTGTCCGAAACCCAAATAACACAGCGAATGATGCGGCACATCTCCCTCCTCCCTTTCTCTCCCTCCCTCCTCCCTTTCTCTCTCCCTCCATCCTTACTGCTGTCGCTCTCTCTGAACTATCACTCTCTCCTACCATCCCTATTCTTCCTCTCGGCTCCGCCATCTCTCTGTCAACCTCTCTTTCCTAACCCCCCCTCCTTCTCACTCCCATTGCATTTATCCCTCCGTTTCTTTCTAACTATCTGACCCTTCCATCGCTCCGTTTTGCCAACCCACGCGATCTGAACTCCGCTCTCTTTTCATGTTCCCACTCTCCCTTTGTTACTTAACTCTCCCTCCATCTCTTCTTTCGTCTTCTCCGCTATCTCTTCCTTTCATCACTGTACTCTCTATCTGTCTCTCTTTTCCGCAACACTCCTCCTGCTCGCCCTCACCTCTCTCTCCAAGGCCTTTCTTGCGAAGTGCGGTTAAAACGGCTGGCCACCATGGGTTGTCTCTCCACCCGTTCCCTTACACTTCAATAGCCCTTCCAGGTGAGGCTGCTGTTCACATGCACCTCATCTAATCCCTTCTATTGCATGCGGTGTTCCAGATATGGTCTCCTTTGCATCGGCGTGGTCAAGTGGAGACTCGGCGACCGTTCGGCCGAACACTTACCGTCGTTCCGTCAAGGCCTCCCGGATCTTCCCGTTGTAACTCGCCTTCCCACACTGACCTTTCTGTCCTTTGCTTCCTCTATTGCCGGACTGAAGCGACATGCAAACTGAAAGAACGACACTTCATATTCCGCCCTTGGTGCCTTGCAACAATAGACAATAGGTGCAGGAGGAGGCCATTCGGCCCTTCGAGCCTGTACGCACCGCCATTCAATGTGGTCATGGCTGATCATTCTCAATCACTACCCCGTTCCTGCCTTCTCCCCATACCCCCGGACTCTGCTATCCTTAAGAGCTCTATCTAGCTCTCTCTTGAGTGCATTCAGAGAATTGGCCTCCACTGCCTTCTGAGGCAGATAATTCCTGATGGTATGAACTTTGAATTATCCAATGTTAGGTAACTAAGTGCAAATTCCCACTTCCCCCTCGCTCTTCCTCGTGCTTCATCCGGACTCGCACCAATACATCCCTCCACCACATCATCAACCGATATTACTTCCTCTTTCTCTATAATTCCATCCTGCTCATCCCTTACCTCGCACCTGACAATGAAAACGGTATTCACCCGCTCATCGTTCTAGTCGCTTTGTCCTGCTGTTCCCCCGTCCCACCACAATCAGTCTGAAGAAAGGTTCCGAACCGAAACTTCACCCATCCATGGCCTTAGCAGGCTTAGCCAGTTCAGCGTGCCCTCTACAACTCTCACCAACATCTACAGATGCACCATAGAAAGTATTTTCTGTGATTTATCAAGATGCATCACAGCTTGGTTTGGGATCAGCTCTATAAAGAACGCAAGAAATTGCAGTGAATTGTCCAGACCATCACACAAAGCAACCTCCCATATATTGACTCAATTTATAAACCACGCCGCCTCGGCAAGGCCAGCAGCATAATCAAGGACGAGTCGCACCCTTGCCACTCCTGCTTCTCCTCTCACCCATCAGGCAAATGTATAGAAGAGTGAAAATGCACACCTCCAGTTTCAGGGACAGCGTCTTCCCAGCTGTTATCAGGCAACGGAATCATCCCACCACAACCAGAAAGCAGTGCTGAACTACTATCTACCTTTTGTTGACCCTCGGACTATCCTCAATCGGATTTTGCAGGCTTTACCTTGCACTGAACGTTATCCCCTTATCATGTATCTATACTCTGTAAATGGCTCGACTGTAATGAAGTATTTTGTTTCCACTGAGTGGGCAGCACTCAACAAAAGCTTTTCACGGTACCTCGGTACACGTGACAATAAACTGCACTGGACTGACATACTCAACTAGATTTCTCCACAGGTGTAGCTTGACTCGCATTGGATATTGATTGTGTGTGACAGTGTGAGTGTGCGAGTCCGTGCAAGAGTGTGCTAGCACGTGTATGCGAGTGTGAATGTGTGAGATTGTGCACATGAGTCGGTGTGTGTGCGTATGTGTTAGTGTATGCGGTTGCAGGAATTTCAATGATTCAGTGATACCTTTTTATCAAGTACCCAGGTAGAGTGAAATGCTTAGTTTTGCAGACAACCCGGTAACATCATGTAGCAGACCTCACCGAGGCGGTACACAAGTGTCGCCACATTCTGATGCCGACAAAGTTACAAACGTTGCCCGGATAGTTGTATCTCCTGCCTGCCGCCGCACCGCGGGTCGCCCCTTCGTTCTCGGCGGCCTTCCTCGCTCTCCGACGGTCCACCTCGCTCTCTGCGGTTCCTCGCGGCTCCCACCTCGCTCCCGAGGCGCGGTTCTCATCGCCATCCGCGTTGGGCGAGCCGGGCCGACACGGGCCGACTGAAGGGCTTGGCCCCGCTCACCGGGACACTCCCGGCCACACTGCGCTGCGCTACTCGACGCGAACATTCAAGGGTACACACAATCCCAAAATGTCCACGTGTGCATGCGGGTCTGCGTGTGAGAGAGCGGTAGAGTATGTAAGAGTGCCTATATTTGTGTGTGTGTGTCTGTCTGTGCGAGTGCGTGAGTGTGCGTGTGAGTGTGTGAGCATTAGTAAGTGTGGATGCAAGTGCGATTGAATGTATCTGTGTCTCTGGTGGGAGAGTGCATGTGGGTTTGTGAAGGACAGTGTTTGCGTCTGTGCGTTGTGAGAATGTGAGAGAATATGTGGGATTTGAGTTTGTCAGTGTGTTTCAGTATGTAATTCTTTGATAGTGTGTGTGTGGGAGAGTATATGATGGTGTTGTCAGAGAATGTGTTCGTGTGTAAGTATGTGCGAATGAGTGCGTGTCTCTTCGTGCTAGTGCGTGTGAATATCTGTTAGTGTGAGTGCATGTGTACGTGTGATTGTATGTGAGAATGTGTGAGAGTATATTTGATTGTTTGTGAATGCATTTGAGAGATTGTGTGTGTCTTCGTGCGCGGGTATGTGTGTGTGCGTGTTTGACTGTGTTTGAGGGTGTGAACATGTGTGTTTGTAATGATGTAATGGCATACTGTGGGTTTTAGTGAAGACGTGACACGCTGTGGGGCATTACTGATGGAGTGACACACTGTGCAGTGGAACTGATGGAGTGACACAATGTGGGGTAGTACCGATGGAGTGACACAATGCGCTGTAGTACTGATGGAGTGACCCCAGTTGATGCAGTACGGGTGGATTAACATACTGTGTGTTGGTACAGATGGAGTGACACAATTTGCAGTAGTACTGATGAAGTGACACACTTTGCAGTTGTTCTGATGGAATGATACACCGTGGGGCTCTCCTGATGTAGTGACACACTGCGGTAATACTCATGGAGTGGCACAATGTGTAGTACTGTTATTATGACAAACTGCGGAGTAGTACTGACGGAGTGACACACAGTGGAATAGCACTGATTTAGTGACAAATTGTGAGGTCATTGCATCAGTACTACCACGCAGTTTGTCACTCCGTCAGTACTACTTCAGTGTGCAACTACATCCCGTGGGGTAAAACAGATGGAGTGACACGCTGTAGAGCAGTACTGATGGAGTGACACACGGTGCGTATTACTGATGGGCTGACACACTGCGCGGTTGTACTGACGGAGTGACATACTTCGGTGTAGTGCTGATTGAATGACACACTTGGGGTAGTGTGGACAGAATGGCGCACAGTGGGCTAGTACTGAAGTTTTGACCAATCTTTGGTGGTACTGTCGGGTCGCACATTGTGGAATGGTAAGGACTGACGGTGGGGCAGTACAGATGGAGAGTTACACTGAATGGTAATACTAATTGAATGAGTCCGTGTGGTTGTACAAAATGGAATAACAAGCTCAAGGCAGTATTGATGGAGTGCATCACTGTGGTGTAATACTGATGGAATAACATATTGTAGGGTAGTACTGATGGAGTGACACGCTCCAGTGTTGTACTGGTGGAGTGTAACACTGTGGAGTAGTACTGATGTAATGACGTACTGTGGAGATGTGTTGATGGAATGACACACTGTGGGGTAGGACTGATGTAATAACACATTCTGTTGGAGTGACACAGTAATACTGATGGATTGACACGCTGTGCGGTAGTACTGTTGCGATGAGAAACTGTGGTGACATATTGATGGAATTACACACTATGGGGTCGCAGCGATGGGTTAGCACACTGTGGGGTAATGCGGATGGAATGACACATTTGAGATAGTCCTGATGTTGTGAAACACTTTGGGGAGTACTGATGGAAGAACATAGTGCGGGGAGCATTGATGGAGTGACACGTTCTAGGGTTGCACTGGAGTGACATGATGTTGGGCAGTGCTGATGGAGTGCAACACCATGGAGTTGTATTGATGCAGTGAGACACTGTGTCGTTTCACCGACGGAGTGACACACTGAGCGGTAGTACTATTGTGATGACAAACTGTGTTGCAGTACTAATGCAGTGACACACGGTTTGGTAATACTGATGGAATCACACAATTTGTGGCAGCACTTATGGAGTGACCCACTGGGATAGTCCTGATTGAATGATAAACATCGGGTAGTGCTAATGGCGTGAGGCATTGTGGGGAAGTACTAACAGAGTGAAACTGTGGGGAATTACAGATGGAGTGACTAGGTGAGGTAGGACTGATGGAGTGACACACTGTGGGGAATACTAATGGAGTGACACTGCGAGGAAGGACTGATGGGTTGACACTGTGGGGTAGTACTGATGGAGTGACACGCTGCGTGGTATACTGATGGAGTGTTAATCAATGGATTGTACTGATGGAGTGACACACGGTGGCGTAGTCCTGATGCGACGATAACACGAGTGATATTCCTGATGGTGCGACGATCTGCGGGGAGGCACTGGTGGAGTGGCACAATGTAGGGTGGTACAAATGGAGTAACAAACAATATTTTAGTACTGATGTACTGGCACACTCTGGGTAGTGCTGGTGGAGTGACACACTTTGAGGTAGTACTGATGGAGTGACACACTATGTGGCAGTTCTGACGCAATGGCATACTGTGGGATAGTACTGATTGAGTGACACCCTGCGGTGTAGCACTGTTGGAGAGACATATTCCAGGGTAATACTGGTGGATTGAAGCACTGTGGGGTAGTACTGATGGAAGGACTCATTGTGTAGTACTGATGGAGTGACACGCCGTTGGATAGTACTGATAGAGTGACACACTTTGCGGTAGTAATAATGGAATGATACACAATGTGGTACTGATGTTGAAAAACACTGTGGGTGTGTGTATTGATGGAATGGTATACAGTGCGGTAGTACCGATGAAGTGACGCGCCCTAGGGTCGTACTGATGGAGTGACATAGTGTGTTGTAGTAATGATCGTCTAACACACTGTAGGCTTGTATTGATGGAGTGATCACCAGTGGGGTAGTGTTGATGGAGTGACACAATGTGGGCAGTACAAATGGAGCAATACACTTTGCGGTTGTACTAGTAAAGTGACAAACTGTGGGCAGGTACTGATGGAGTAAAACATTTTGGTGTATTACTGCTAGAGTGACACAGTGTGCGGTAGTACTGATGGAGGAACAAGCGATATGGTAGTACTGATTTCGTGGCACACTGTCGGATAGTATTAATGGTGTGAAACTAAATGGGTCAGTACTGATGTAATGACACATTATAGTGTAGTTCTGATGGAGTGACACATTGAGGGGGAAACTGATCGAATGGCGCACTGTGGGATAATACTGATGGAATGACTATCCATTTGCTAGTACTGATGCAATGGCATTCAGAATGGCAGGCAGTGCCTAGTGGGGTACCGCAAGGCTCGGTGTTGGGACCGCAGCTATTTACCATATACATCAATGACTTGGATGAAGGGATTAAAAGTAACAATAGCAAATTTGCCGTTGATACAAAGCTAGGTGGCAGTGTGAACTGTAAAGAAGATGCTATGAGGTTGCAGGGTGACTTGGACAGGTTGTGTGAGTGGGCGGATGCATGGCAGATGCAGTTTAATGTAGATAAGTGTGAGGTTATCCACTTTGGTGGTAAGAATAGGAAGGCAGATTATTATCTGAATGGTGTCAAGTTAGGAAAAGGGGACGTACAACGTGATCTGGGTGTCTTAGTGCATCAGTCACTGAAAGGAAGCATGCAGGTACAGCAGCAAGTGAAGAAAGCCAATGGAACGTTGGCCTTCATAATAAGAGGAGTTGAGTATAGGAGCAAAGAGGTCCTTCTGCAGTTGTACAGGGCCCAAGTGAGACCGCACCCGGAGTATTGTGTGCAGTTTTGGTCTCCAAATTTGAGGAAGGATATTCTTGCTATTGAGGGCGTGCAGCGTAGGTTTACTAGGTTAATTCTCGGAATGGCGGGACTGTCATATGTTGAAAGACTGGAGCGACTAGGTTTGTATACACTGGAATTTAGAAGGATGAGAGGGGATTTTATCGAAAGGTATAAAATTATTATGGGGTTGAACACGTTAGAGGCAGGAAACATGTTCCCAATGTTGGGGGAGTCCAGAACCAGGGGCCACAGTTTAAGAATAAGGGGTAGGCCATTTAGAACAGAGATGACGGAAAACTTTTTCAGTCAGAGAGTTGTGAATCTGTGGAATTCTCTGCCTCAGAATGCAGTGGAGGCCAATTCACTAAATACATTCAAGAGAGAGCTAGATAGTGCTCTTAAGGATATCGGAGTCAGAGGGTATGGGGAGAAAGCTGGAACGGGGTACTCATGGAGAATGATCAGCCATAATCACTTTTAATGGCGGTGCTGGCTTGAAGGGCCGAATGGCCTACCCTGCACCTATTGGCTATTGTCTATAATACTTATGGATTAGCATCCTGTTGGGTAGTAGTGAAGGACTGGTATATTTTGGGGTAGTACTGATATAGTGACACATTCGATGGTATTATTGAAGGGGTTAAAAACTGTGGGTAGAACTGATGAAATTGCATACTTAAGGTGGTACTGACAGTGAAACACCGTCGGGAAGAAATGATGGAATGACATACTGTGGGGTTGTACTGATGAGAATGACACGCTCTTGAGTACGACTAATGGAGTAACATGTAGTACTGATGGAGTGACAGACTGTGAAGTAGTATTGACGGAGTAACCTAACGTAGGGTAGTGTTGAAGTAATGGCACATTCTGGGGTAGTTCTGTTGGGGTGACACACTGTGCGGTAGTACTGTTGTTGTGACATAATGTGGGATGGAATTGATGGAGTGATACTGTGCGGTAGCACTGATGGAGTGACGCACTGTAGGGTAGTACTGGTGTAATGGTATACTGTTCGATAGTACTGATGGAGTGACGAACTGTGGGGTAGTACTGGTGTAATGGTATACTGTTGGATAGTACTGATGGAGTGACGCACTGTGGAGTAGTACTGGTATAACGGTATACTGTGGGATAGTGCTGATGGAGTGACGCACTGTAGGGTAGTACTGGTGTAATGGTATACTGTGGGATAGTACTGATGGAGTGACGCACTGTGGGGTAGTACTGGTGTAACGGTATACTGTGGGATAGTACTGCTGGAGTGATATCGGAGAGACCAAGCGCAAGCTCGACGATCGTTTCGCTGAACGGCTCCACCCAGTCGTACCTGATCTCCCGGTTGCTCAGCACTTTAACTCACCCCCGCTCCCCCATTCCCAATCTGAAATTTCTGTCCTTGGCATCCTCCATTGTCAGAGTGAGGCCCAGCGCAAATTGGAGGAACTGCACCTCATACTTCGCTTGGGCAGCTAACATACCAGCGATATGAACATTGACTTATCTAACTTCAATTAGCCATTGCTTTCCCTCTCTCTCCAACCCTCCTCCTTCCCAGCTATCCCACTAGTCTCACTGTCTCCAACAACATTCTATCACTTTCCCGTCGACCTCTCCGACATCAGTCTAAAGAAGGGTCTCGACCCGAAACGTCACCCATTCTTTCTCTCCAGAGATGCTGCCTGTCTCGTTGAGTTACACCAGCATTTTGTATCTACCTTCGATTTAAACCAGCATCTGCATTTCTTTCCTACACGAAGTACAAGGCACGGCAGGACTTTCGGCTAATAATAGCTGTGCCGAACATGGGACGACCACCCTTACCTGCCTGCTCGCAATGCAATGCCCTTCATTACCTGAAAATCTGAACTTGTCTTAAATATCAGTATTGTATCTGCCTCCAACACCAGTGGAGTGGGTGGTAAGATTTTAGGAACCGTTATACAGGATGATGCGACAGAGTATTTATAAGTGCACGATGAAATAGGCATAAGTTGGCATGGCTTTGTGAATGGAAGGTCGTGTTTGATAAATTTGCTGGAATTATTTGAAGAAGTAAATATCAAAACAGCCAAAGGAGAGACAGTAGATGTTGTTTACTTTGACTTTCAGAAAACCTTTGACCAGGTGTCACAAGATGACTGCTTAGGAAGATGAGAGCCCACGGGGTCAAAGGGCAGATACCAGCATGGATAACAGGTTGGCTGGAGGGCAGAAGAAAAAGAGTGGCAATAAAGGGGGATTTGTTTCTCGTTGGCTAACAGTAACTAGTGGAGATCTTCAAGGATCGGTGTTTGTCCGCTACTCCACGTTTTATATTATGATTTGGACGAAGGGGTTGAAGGCTTTGTGGCCAGGTTTGCGGATGTTACGAAAAGAGGTGGAAGGGCAGGTAGTTTAGAGAAAGCATGGACTCCGCAGAAGGACTTGGACATGTTGGGGGAATGGGTAGAGAAGTGGCAGATGGAATATAGTGTCGCAAAGTGCGGAGTACTGCATTTTGGTAGTAGGAATAATGGCGTAGACTATTGTCTAAGTGGGGAAATAATCCATAAATCGGAAGTGCAAAGGGAATTGGGAGTGCTGGTTAAGGATTCCCAAAATTTTTAACTGCAAGTTGAATCGGTGAGGATGATCAGCCATGATCACATGGAATGGTGGTGCTGGCTCGAAGGGCCGAATGGCATACTCCTGCACTTATTGTCTATTGTCTATTGTCTAATGGAAGCAAAGTCAATGCTTGCATTTATGTCAAGACGACCTTTATACAGAAATACGGATGTAATGTTGAGGCTAGACAAGGCGCTGGGAAGGCCGCACTTAGAATATTGTGAGCAATGCTGTGCACCATATCAGAGGGGAGGTGTGCTGGCTCTGGAGAGGTTCCAGAGGAGGTTTACAAGAATGATCCCAGCAATAAGTTAACCTATGGCGAGCGTTTGTCGGCTCCCGGCTTGCACTCGGAGTTTAGAAGTATGAGGGTGGACCTCATTGAAACATATAGATATGTGAATGGTTTAGATCCAGTGGATGTGGAAAGTATGTTTCGAACTGTGGGAGCGTCTCGGACAAGAGATAATTTCCTCAGAATTAATCTACGTTCTCTTTTGAAGATGATCAGAAATTTATTTAGTCAGAAGGTGATGAATTTGTGGAGTTATTTGCCACAACAGGCTGTGTAGGTCACGTCAGTGGATATTTAAAGACGTAGACAGAAAGATTCTTGATTAATACACGTATCAGAATTTATGGGGAGAAGGCAGGAGAATGGGGTTTGGAGGGAAAAAGATTGGCGGATAAGACGATTGGCCGAATGGTCTAATTCTACTCCTATTCCTTATCACCCAATGCCCACCTGCGGTATTACGTTCGATGCACACTGCCCCTTGCTTTCCCTGCACACCTCGTTTAAACTTCATCGCTTTCACCATAAAGGGGTGGCCTTCAATACTTGATATTTCCATCTTGAGAGGAATGTTCTGACTGTTTACCATATCTTTGCCTCTCATAATTTGCTATCGATCTATCAGGTTACTGCCCGAACGATGAATCAGTCCAAGGTCTGGTTGTTCATACGCTCCAGGCGATGATCTTGTAAACGTCTTGAACACGATTTCCGAAGCGCCCATGTCCTTCGTGTACGAGAGCGAACATAACTGTCTGTACACAATGCTGCAAAAGCGGCCGAAGTAAAGTTCTCTAAAGTTGAAAATTGACATCTGACTCATATTCAATGACTCGGTCAAATATAGCAAGCATTCTACGTGGCTTATTTATTACTCTAAACGTACTACCACGATTTGCGTGTTTCGCATTGGGAACTAAAGGTCCATCATAAGCAATGCTGATGCTGCGATGCATTTATATTATACAGACAGTGAGGGCTGTTGTGCCTCGATGTTGCAGTGTACTGCTGATGTTCATCAACGGGAGGGCGTCGTGACAGTATATTGCCACTGTACATGCACTGAGGTGCGCTGTGTGTGGATGTTGCAGTGTACTGTTGATGTTCATCCACGGGTGGGCGCTGAGACAGTATATTCCCACTGTACATGCACTGAGGTGCGCTGTGTGTGGATGTTGCCGTGTGCTGCTGATGTTCATCCAGGGGAGAGCGATGTGACAGTCTATTGCTACTGTACATACACTGGGGTGCGCTGTGTGAGGATGCAGCAGTGCACTGTTAAAAAATAATACTAAGTACAAAAGTCAGAGCAGCAGAGTTAGTGCACCAAGGCCCATCGAGTCCTGCATTCTATCATGGCTCACCTATCATTCCCACTCAACAAGATCTCCCTCTCTCACGAGGCCCACAGAGGATGAGAGAGAGAGAGCGCGCACCCCTCAAATAGCTGCCTAGATAGAGAGCTACCTATTTACTATCAATATCTCCAGCTATCTCGCTGATAGCTGATATACAGATATCCAGCTTTCTAGCTGTCTAGCATTGCATGTAGAAAGCTATCTAGGTAGTTCGCTATCTTGCTATCGAGATAGTTCACACGCTGTCTGGCAGTCTATCCTGCTGGCTAGCAATCCAGTTCTCGAGATAGCTTGATTGATAGGTAAAGAGCTAACTATTTTGGTAGCAACATAGCTAGGTCACTAACTTGCCTGAGGGCTAGAGAGATAGATAACTAGATAACTAGATTGTTAGCCAACAGCTTTGGCGGCCAGATAGCGGTTTAGCTTGATGGAGCTTTGCTAGATGGCTAGTGAGCTAGGCATCTAGCCAGCTATACGAGTAGATAGCGCACGAGCCAGATCGCAAGAAAGTTTTATAGCGATTAATGAGCTATCTAGCTAGATCGAAATAGGTCTCTCTCGTTCTCCCTTTCACCCTCCCCCCCCCCCCCCCCCGAGAGCGAGCGAGCGAGAGACCGCACTCCACAAAGAGCTGCCTACGCAACTAGCTAACTATCTTTGCTATGCAGAGATCCAGCTATCACACTATCACACCATCCATCTGTCTAGCGTTCAAGCTATCTAGCAATGCAGGTATTTGGCTATCTAGAAAGCTAACACGCTATCTGGCTGTCTTTCCCGCTGGTAATCAATCAGGAGCACAGGGGCCTGAGAGGTGACCTCTACAGGCGAAATGGGTATGAGGGGAATAAATTGAGTGAATGCACAGTCTGGCAGCTTGTTCCATACATCCACCATCCTTTGCGTGAAAAAGTTACCGTCCAGGTTCCTACTAATCTTTTCCACATTCACCTTGAACCTATAAAGGTAGCGCAGCGGTAGAGTTGCTGCTTTACAGCGAATGCAGCGCCGGAGACTCAGGTTCGATCCTGACTACGGGTGCTGTACTGTAAGGAGTTTGTACGTTCTCCCCGTGACCTGCGTGGGTTTTCTCCGAGATCTTCGGTTTCCTCCCACACTCCAAAGACGTACAGGTATGTAGGTTAATTGGCTGGGTAAATGTAAAAATTGTCCCTAGTGGGTGTAGGATAGTGTTAATGTACGGGGATCGCTGGGCGGCACGGACTTGGAGGGCCGAAAAGGCCTGTTTCCGGCTGTATATATATGATATGATACGATATGATAAATGATGCAGGAAGGTGTTCTGGAGTAAAATGGATCCCATAGGCAATTATTATTCACTGTGAGGTCGTCTTTGCATCGGGGATGGAATTTCCATTCCTGACCCGTTGCCCTGCAAACGGAAGTGCATATTTCTGATCCCTTTATTGCAGATTCCCACCCCAGACGAGGACAGATCCAAACATGAACAGATAACATTTAACACCAAGTGACGCCACTCTGTTCACCACCCGCTCTCTGTCTATTCCATTCAGTGGAACCTCTCTCTTCACTCCCCATCTGTTCCGTCATGAGCTTCATCCAGTCCTCCCGTACAGGCAGACGGAACATCTTCACTCTGATCCCCAGCCATGCACGACGCTACACAGGAACATTCACATGTTGCCATTGATCGGCCCCATCATTTACTTTCCAACTTTCTAATCATTGATGCCTTCTGCTCCGTCTCATGGCCCCGAATCTTCAACTTACGTAAGCTGCTTCTACGGATGCTGCATGACCCGCTGAGTTATGTCTCTTTATTCTAGATTACAGCGTCTGTATTCACCTTTGAAATGAAAGATTTATATTGTTTGAGATTTGTTTCGTCGTCCATTAACTGATCATTATTGACGTTTGCCACAGTTTTTGTATGCAGCCCGGACTTCGACTGAGTTGATTTCCTGATAATTCGCCTTCATATTACGACTCAATCTTCCGTAACGCATATCCAATCGGAACGATTACTGTGCCTTCGCTCTGTGAAACTGCAAATAGCTTAACTTCATTGATCAGCCATGATCGCATTGAATGGCGGTGCTGGCTCGAAGGGCTGAATGGCCTACTCCTGCACCTATTGTCTATTGTCTATTGTCTATCGACCGAGGGCAGACCTAATGGAGACACCCGGTCTCCTCAGACCACTGCTGTGTTGCTCTTTTCGTTGGTGCTTCGTTCTGAAATCTTTCTGAATGCCAGCAGGAGCACCACCAATAGATGATCGGATGACAAAGGATAGCGACAAATGGAACGGCAGGCATACTTACTGGTCGTGTAGGCGTACTTACTAGGTCGTGCTTAAGCCCTGCCGAGGGGGATGGACTGGGGGAAAGAGAGAGTTGTTGATTTTAGTTACCTGTGCATTCCTGAGGCTAGATTGGTTGAGTTCATCGCAAATGAAGAAACAGTACCATAGGGTTTGGTTCTTAAAGAGAGTTCATGACCGAGTATAATTCATCCGCTGCCACCTTGGTGTTGGCTTTGTGTGGTATGTGGACCGCCGACACGATGGTTGCGGTGAATTGCCCCGGTCGATTAAATGCACTACACATAGTGAACGGGTATTAGAGACATAGAAACATAGATAAATAGGTGCAGGAGGTGGCCATTTGGCCCTTCGAGCCAGCATCACCATTCATTGTGATCATGGCTGATCATCCACAATCTGTACCCCGTGCCTGCCTTCTCCCCATATCCCTTGATTCCGCTAGCACCAAGAGCTCTTTCCTACTCACTTTTAAATGCATCCAGTGAATTGGCCTCCACTATCTTCTGTGGCAGAGAATTCCACAAAGTCACAACTATCTGGGTGATTTTTTTTTGCACCTCCGTTTTAAATGGCCTCCCCTTTATTCTTAGACAGTGGCCCCTGGTTCTTTCCTTTTCCAGAATCTGACACCATTGAGATAATAATTTCCCTATTTGTTTTCGCCGCCAAAGTGGATAACCCCACATTTATCTACGTCATACTGCATCTGCCTTGCATCTGCCCACTCACTCAACCTGTCCAAGTCACCCTGCAACCTCCTAACATCCTCTTCACAGTTCACACCTCTACCTAGCTTTGTGTCATCTGCAAACTTGCCAGTGTTATTTCTAATTCCATCATCCAAATCATTAATATATATGGTAAATCGTTGCGCCCCTGCATCGAGCCTTGCGGCACTCCATTCGCCAGTGCCTGCCATTCTGAAAGGGACCCATTTATTCCTACTCTTTGCTTCCTGTCTGCAAACCAATTATCTATCCATGTCAATACCCTACACCCAATACCATGTGGTCTAATCTTGCTCACCAATCTCCGTGTGGGAACTTACCAAAGCCTTCCTGAACGCCTAGATACACTACATTCATTGGCTCTCCATCCATTTTACTTGTCACATCCTGAAAAAAATTCAGAAGATAGTCAAGCAGGATTTCCCCATCATAAATCCATGCTGACTTGGACCAATCCTTTTACTGCTATCCAAATGCGCCGTTATTACCTCTTTAATAATTGACTCCACCATCTTTTCCAACACCGATGATCTATAATTCCCCGTTTTCTCTCTCGCTATTTTCTTGAAAAATACGTTAACATTCGCTCCCCTCCTATCCACAGGAACTCATCCTGAGTCTATTGAACATTGGAAAATGATCACCCATGCGTCCACGGTTTCGAGAGCCATCTCCTTGAGTACTCTGTGATGCAGACCATCAGGAGCTGGGGATTTATCAGCCTTCAGTCCCACTGAACTAAACTAACTCAACTATTTCGCGGCATAGTCAGCTTGTTCCATAAGGTTTTCCGTCGTGTTGTTTGACTTTATAACTATAAATAGAGTGGAATTGTGTGACTGGAAGACAATAGACAATAGGTGCAGGAGGAGGCCATTCGGCCCTTCGAGCCAGCACCGCCATTCAATGTGATCATGGCTGATCATTCTCAAGCAGTGCTCCGTTCCTGCCTTCTCCCCATACCCCCTGACTCCGCTATCCTTGAGAGCTCTATCTAGCTCTCTCTTGAATGCATTCAGAGAATTGGCCTCCACTGCCTTCTGAGGCAGAGAATTCCACAGCTTCACAACTGTCTGACTGAAAAAGTTTTTCCTCATCTCAGTTCTAAATGGCCTACCCCTTATTCTTAAACTGTGGCCCCTGGTTCTGGACTCCCCCAACATTGGGAACATGTTTCCTGCCTCTAACGTGTCCAACCCCTTAATAATCTTATACGTTTCGATAAGATCTCCTCTCATCCTTCTAAATTCCAGTGTATACAAGCCTAGTCGCTCCAGTCTTTCAACATATGATAGTCCCGCCATTCCGGGAATTAACCTAGCAAACCTACGCTGCACGTCCTCAATAGCAAGAATATCCGTTCTCAAATTTGGAGACCAAAACTGCACACAGTACTCCAGGTGCGGTCTCACTAGGGCCCTGTACAACTGCAGAAGGACCTCTTTGCTCCTATACTCAACTCCTCTTGTTATGAAGGCCAACATTCCATTGACTTGTTCCATAAGATTTTCCGTTGTGCTGGTTGACTCTATAACTATAAATAGAGTGGGATTGTGTGACTGGAAGACAGCCGGGGATGAGTCGTGAATTGGCCTCTGATTGCTTTTCCGCGGTTGGCCATAATTTAGAAACCAACCGCACTCGCTTGAAAATAACATTTTATATCAAAGATTCAATTTGTCAACTGTTGCGAGCTGTGCGAAGTTCTATTTTTAGTTCCTCAGACACTGAAGCGCTGACTCTCATTTTAGTTCCATCCCGGGTGAACAATTCCTGGGCGTTGCCCAACTTCGAGCTTTTGGGTGATGGGGCCATCCGGTGTACAGATCGAGAACTGCTACCCACCAGTCAATCAATTGATCATTTGGGGATAATTTCTCGCAGTGGGTAGTTTCCGCATTTCCTTTTCTAAATTTGGTGCCTGTGATCGTCACTATTGCTGCTCTGGAATCTGGGGAAAATACATGCTGTTTTGCGTCTGCTTTGTTCAGTTATTGATCACAGCACACCAGCTGCCTGCTGAGCAGTCGGCCAGGGTTTGATTACCGGTCACCGCAGTTTGCCCAAACCATGGGCAATCTGCCTCCCTGGAGCAGCGGAGATTTCGTTCAGATCAGCACACATTAATAAAATGCAAGAATTTTTAATTGAGTTAAATGTGTTCCATGGCCAATTATCACTCACTGTGTATCGGTCCGTGGATCCGGGATGGAATTCTCCACCCGTCAGCTTTTCACGGTAAACCCATGAAAGCATAGAAAGATAGGTGCAGGAGGAAGCCATTCGTGGGCTTTTGAAGGGCCACATGTGCTCGCTGTTTCTGCCAACAAAATGGCCGCCACATTTGCTCGCTGTTTCTGCCAACAAAATGGCCGCCACATGTGCTCGCTGTTTCTCTCAACAAAATGGCCTCCCCAAGATAATAACCTCCCATCCTTTACACCTCCTCCGATTGCTTCCTCCCATTCCAGCTTACTCCCCCAAGCTGGTTACCCCCATCCCTTACCCCCTAACCTGGCTACCTCCCTTCCCTTACCGAGCTAAGTTGGGTACCTCCAGTCCCTTACTCCCGTAAGCTGTCTCCCTCTCATCCCTCACTCCCCAAGCTTGGTATCTCCCATTCCCCCTTACTGCCCCAAACTGGCTACCTTGCATCCATTACTCCCTCTAGCTGGCTACATCCCACCCCAGCAGGCTAACACTCCCCAGCTGGCTATCTCCCTTCCTCTACTCCCCAAATCTGGATACCTCCCATTCCCCTCACCCCCACAAGCTGGATTCTCCCCATTCAATAGACAATAGACAATAGGTGCAGGAGAAGGCCATTCGGCCCTTCGAGCCTGTACGCACCGTGATTCAATGTGATCGTGGCTGATCATTCTCAATCAGTACCCCGTTCCTGCCTTCTCCCCATACCCCCTGACTCCGCTATCCTTAAGAGCTCTATCTAGCTCTCTTTTGATTGCATCCGGAGAATTGGCCTCCACTGCCTTCTGAGGCAGAGAGTCCCACAGATTCACGACTAAATGACTGGAAACGTTTTTCCTCATCTCCGTTCTAAATGGCCGACCCCTTATTCTTAAACTGTGTGGCCCCTTGTTTTGGACTCCCCCAACATTGGGAACATGTTTCCTGCCTCTAACGTGTCCAACCCCTTTATAATCTTATACGTTTCGATAAGAGCCTTCTAAATTCCAGTGTGTACAAGCCTAGTCGCTCCAGTCTTTCAACATACGACAGTCCCGCCATTCCGGGAATTAACCTGGTGAACCTACACTGCACGCCCTCAATAGCAAGAATATCCTTCCTCAAATTTGGAGACATAAACTGCACACAGTACTCCAGGTGCGGTCTCACTAAGGCCCTGTACATCTGCAGAAGGACCTCTTTGCTCCTATACTCAAACTAGGAGACTAAAACTGCACACAGTACTCCTGGTGTGGTCTCACTAGCGCCCTGTACAACTGCAGAAGGACCTCTTTGCTCTTATACTCAACTCCTCTTGTTATGAAGGCCAACATGCCATTGGCTTTCTTCACTGCCTGCTGTACCTGCATGCTTCCTTTCAGTGACTGATGCACTAGGACACCCAGATCTCGTTGTACATCCCCTGTTCCTAACTTGACACTATTCAGATAATACTCTGCCTTCATATTCTTACCACCAAAGTGGATAACCTCACACTTATCCACATTAAACTGCATCTGCCATGCATCCGCCCACTCATACAACCTGTCCAAGTCACCCTGCAACCTCATAGCATCTTCCTCACAGTTCACACTACCACCCAGCTTTGTATCATCGGCAAATTTGCAGTCTGCAGTCGCTCCAGTCTTTCAACATACGACAGTCCCGCCATTCCGGGGATTAACCTGGTGAACCTACGCTGCACGCCCTCAATAGCAAGGACGTCCTTCCTCAAATCTGGAGGCCAAAACTGCACACAGTACTCCAGGTGTGGTCTCACTCCGCGAACGGTCACGCCACACAAGGCCGCAGGCTCGGATGGAGTTCAAGGAAGGGTTACTTAGGGACTGTGCTGAACAGTTGGCTGAGTTATTCACCAGGATTTTGAACCTGTTGTTATCTCTGGCTGCAGTCCCCAAGTGCCTGAAGTCGTCTACCATAGTGCCGGTGACGAAAAAAGCAAAGATCACCAACCTGAACGACTATCGCCCGGTTGCCCAAACTCCGGTAGTCATGAAGTGCTTTGAAAGGCTGTTCCTCTCGCACATCAAATCCAGCATCCCTGACTCATTGGACTCGCATCAATGTGCACATAAGGCAAACAGATCCACAGAGGACGCCATCTCTCTGGGTCTTCACACTGTCCTGACTCACCTGGAGAGACAGGGCACGTACGTGAGGATGCTACTCATTGACTATAGCTTTGCCTTCAAACACGGTCATCCCCACCAAGCTCATCACCAAACTCCACCAGCTAGGCCTCAGCTCGTCGTTATGCGACTGGATCCTGGACTTCCTGCTGGAGCGACCGCAGGCAGTGAGAATGGGCCCGCACCTGTCCTCCACTATCACCCTGAGTACCGACCGGCACACCACAGGGCTGTGTTCGGAGCCCAATGCTCTAATCCCTCTTCACACACGACTGTGTTCCTGCATTCGACACCAACACCATTGTCAAGTTTGCAGACGACACAACGGTGATCGGGCTGATCACCAAAGGTGATGAAACACACTACAGAACCTGACGGACTGGCGCTCGGATAACAAACTGCCCCTAAATACCACCAAAACCAAGGAGCTAATCATCAACTTCCGTAGGTCACACAACGGGGAATACGCCCCGACCTTTATCAACGGGGACAGTGTGGCGAGAGAATCCAGCTTCAAGTTTCTGGGCACCCACATTTCGGAGGACCTAACATGGTCCAATAACACCACTGCGCTGGTCAAGAACGACTGTTCTACCTGAGAACACTGAAGAAGTCCGGTCTGCCCCAACAGCTGCTGACGACCTTCTACCGCTGCACCATAGAGAGCATCGTAACGCATGGCATCCCTGTGTGGTACCTCAGCTGCACGGAGGCAGAAAGGAAAGCTCTTCAGCGGGTAGTCCATAGAGCTCAGAGGACCATCGGAACACAGCTACCAGCCTTGGAGGGCATCTAGAACACACGATGCCTCAGAAAAGCCACCAGCATCCGCAAAGACTCCTCACACCCCTGCAACAGTCTGTTGGGGACCTCCACCATCGGGCAGACGATACAAGGCCTTCTATGCCCGGACCTCCAGACTCAGGAACAGCTTCATCCCCAGGGCCATAGCTGCTATGAACCGGTCCTGCTGAGTCGGATGGTCACATCGCAGAGTGAACCGGCACAGATAGACAATAGACAATAGGTGCAGGAGGAGGCCATTCGGCCCTTCAAGGCAACACCGCCAATCAATGTGATCATGGCTGCTGAATCAGTACCCCGTTCCTGCCTTCTCCCCATACGCCCTGACTCCGCCATCCTTAAGAGCTCTATCTAGCTCTCTCTTGAATGCATTCAGAGAATTGGCCTCCACTGCCTTCTGAGGCAGAGAATTCCACAGATTCACAACTCTCTTACTGAAAAGGTTTTTCCTCATCTCCATTCTAAATGGCCTACCCCTTATTCTTAAACTGTGGCCCCTGGTTCTGGACTCCCCCAACATTGGGAACATGTTTCCTGCCTCTAACGTGTCCAAACCCTTATTAATCTTATACGTTTCGATAAGATCTCCTCTCATCTTTCTAAATTCCAGTGTATCCAAGCCCAGTCTTTCAACATCTACTTGCACTTTATTTTGTTATAAAACTGTTCTAATTTGTTTCATTGGGTTGTTTAAATTAATACTGACTAGCTAATTCATTTATTGCATCGTATGGGAGGCACATTCCCAATCTTGTTTTACTCCTGTACAATGACAATAAGGATATATTGTATTGTATTGTATTATATTGTTCAACTGCAGAAGGACCTCCTTGCTCCGAAACTCAAATTAGGAGACCAAAACTGCACACAATACTCCAGGTGTGGTCTCACCAGGGATCGGACAAGTTAGATGCAGGAAACAAGTTAGGTGTGTCAATGTATGCATAGGCGTGTCAATCAGTGTGCATTGGTGTGTCAATCAGTGTGCATAAGCGTGTCAATCAGTGTGCATAGGCGTGTCAATCAGTGTGCAGAGGCGTGTCAATAAGTGTGCATAGGCATGTCAATCAGTGTGCATAGGCGTGTCAATCAGTGTGCATAGGCGTGTCAATCATGTGCATAAGCATGACAATCAGTGTGCATATGTCTCCCCGCTAGGGGAGAAAGGGCGCCTCCGATTGGCCGCCGCGCCCATTGCTATGGCGTCTTTTGTTGCCAGGGGGGGAAAGAGGCCTTTGATTGGCCAGGTGGAAGAGCGGCAGACGATTGGCCGACGTATCCTGTTGCCGGGATATAAAGGGACCTTTGATTGGCCACCGCGCCCATGTCTATGGCATCATCTGTTGCCGGGCTTGAACGGGACCGCTGATTAGTCGCCGCACCCATGCCTTAAAGCGTCATCTGATGCCAGGACTAAAAAGGGATCTCTGATTGGCTGCCGCGCCCATGTCTATAGCGTCATTTAGTGCTTGGGAGAAAGAACGCCGCTGATTGGTCACCTGCGCCACAGCGCATTGCGTCATCTGATCCTAGGGGAGAAAGAGCACCGCTGATTGGCCGCCGCGCCAAAGTCTATGGCGTCATCTGTTGCCAGGGTTTAAAGCGTCCTATGATTGGCCGCCGCGCCCATGTCTATGGCGTCATCTGTTCCCAGGAGAGGAGCACCTCTGATTGGTCACCGCGCTGCAGCGCAAAAGCGTTATCTGACGCCAGGGGAGAAAGAGTACCTCTGATTGTACTGCACGTGGGCGGCACGGTAGCGCAGCGGTAGAGTTGCTGCTTTACAGCGAATGCAGCGCCGGAGACTCAGTTTCGATCCTGACTACGGGTGCTGCACTGTAAGGAGTTTGTACGTTCTCCCTGTGACCTGCGTGGGTTTTCTCCGAGATCTTCGGTTTCCTCCCACACTCCAAAGACGTACAGATATGTAGGTTAATTGGCTGGGTAAATGTAAAAAAAATTGTCCCTAGTGGGTGTAGGATAGTGTTAATGTACGGGGATCACTGGGCGGCACGGACTTGGTGGGCCGAAAAGGCCTGTTTCCGGCTGTATATATATGATATGATATGATTGGCCACCGCGCCCACAGGGGTTAACGGGACCTCCGAGTGGCCGCCGCGCCTATGCCTTTGTCGTCTTCTGTTGCCAGGGTGGAAAGAGCAACTCTGATTGGCCGCCGCGCTCATGCCTTTTGCGTCTCCTGTTGCCTGGGCAGAACGAGACCGCTGATTGGACGCCGCGCCACAGCGCAGAGCGTCATCTGTTGCCAGGGGGGGGAAATGATTTTTTTGTGTAGGATTCCTAAGTTGAACTGATACAATCTGCATTTTGGAATATGTGGCAACTGGAATAAATATAGAGAGTCAGAGAGAGAGTGAGAGAGAGAGAGGGAGGGAAAGAGAGAGAGAGAGAGGCACAGACTGTGTGTGCGTTGAGAGAGAGAGAGCACTTGCCTCTTTTATTGATTATGGGATAAAGAATAAACAAGAGTTGTGTGTTATCCAAAATATTTATTTATGTAGGATTCATAACTTGAACAAATACAATCTGCATTTTGGAATATACAGCAACTTAAATAAATATTTATTTATGTAGGATTCAGAAATTGAACTAATACAATCTGCATTTTGGAATATGTAGCAGCTGGAATAAATATAGGGAGTTAGAGAGAGAGAGAGAGAGAGAGAGAGAGAGAGAGAGAGAGAGAGAGAGAGAGAGAGAGAGAGAGAGAGAGAGAGGAGAGAGGGAGAGAGGGAGAGGGAGAGAGAGAGAGGGAGAGAGAGTAAGGCAGAGACAGGGGACAGTGCTAACATCCATCCATCCATCCACAGAACAGAGGGACAACTGGTTGAAACTTGCCTCATTGTCCAGAGTTGCTTCCAAATCAGTAGATACTGGGATCTGAAGGCTACGCTCCAAACCCCCCATTCTGACCACAACCGACAGTGAAAGGCCAGTTTCACTAAAGGAAACCAATGAGAAAATGTAAAGTGTGATCAAGTGGTTAAAGATGCAAGAAGCAATATCGAACTCAGGTCCGTGCTACATGTTACAAACGTGTGAAGATCTCAGGATAGTTTATCGAAATCTCACAAATAGGCTGCAGAGAATGGATCTGCAAAATGCACATTTTTATATTTTACAACCAGAATGCAGAAACGTACCAGGATATCAACGGAACTTTCAGCCAATTAATTCATCCAAATGAAACTGCTTCCTGCAGCTTTGCTAAGATGTTGATGTCTTCAGGTGAAGCTGCTACTGCGGTTGCATTGGGCTTGAGTTAAGGTAGAGAGCTCCAATGACAATGAAAGACGTGACAACCCAGAGACCCTGAAAAATGCATTTTCCATATAACGTCCAATTCGTGGTTTAGTTGTGATTTATTGACTTCTGTCGTTTGAATATAGCACGTCACTGCTCAACATTTATATTCTCTTCCGCACCATGGAGATAAAGAATGTAGATACAAGGAACAGGAGATGTTGGTTTACATTGAACACACAGCAGGTCACAACAGATTCATGGAATCTACAAACCGAATTAACCATTCCACACTTTATGACTGCAGGTCCGTGACTATTGACATACACAGCGGTGGAACAATTGCTGTCTGTCATCTATATCAACGAATTGATTCAGATGGTGCAAGGAATGATTACTAACTTTACAAATACAATTTAAGGCAGGTGGGATGGTAGATTGCCAAGATGCATATTAAGAATGAGGTTGGGATTCTGATCAGCTGGGGAAGTGGGCGGTGGAATAGCGTGCGGCATTTAGGATGGATATCTGTGAAGTTTGAGCACGATGTCTTTCATTTGTTACGGTATTAAGTGCAGATGTTGGGGCGTTAGATCACAGTTTACAATGCGTTTGTGAGGGAGGCCACGCTTGTTTGCAGTTCCCTTGACGTCCACTTGATGCCGCCATTACTCTACATGATTACAATCGAGCCTCCCAGATAGATAGAGAGAAACTGAGGGAGAGATGGAGTGAGAGTGAGATGGAGTGAGGGTGAGAGGGGAGGGAGGGGTAAGGGTGAAAGGTTCACAGAGAGAGAGAGAATAGGGAGGATAGGAGAGAGAGTCACAGCTCAAAGAGAGGACAGCAGTAAGGATGGAGGGAGAGAGAAAGGGAGGAGGGAAATGTGCTGCAAGAAACACCACTTGCTATTTCTCAGCTCTCTTTCCAATTTGAAAAAGTTCCTGCATTAATTCCTGCTCGCCATTTTCACTGACTGTGATAACACGGGAGAGAGAAAAAGGGGAAAGAGAGAGGGGAAGGAGAGAGAGAGGGGTGAGAGAAAGATTGAGAGAGGGTGAGAGAGAGGGGAGAGAGAGAGAAAGGGGAGAAAAAGAGAGAGAAAGGGTGGAGAGGGAGAGTGATAGGGGAGAAAGAGGGGGAGAGGGGGTATCAAATATTAGTTACGTTTAATTTATTATTTTTAATGTTTTCTTATACAGTGGAGGGGAGAGAAAGAGGAGAGAGAGAGAGAGGGGAGGGAGAGAGAGGGGATAACAAATATTAGCTTAATATATTGTTAATTTTGTTACAAAGTGGATGGGGGGAGCAGGGTATCAAATATTAATATCGTTTATTATTATAAATTTATGAAAATTAAGTGGAGAGAGAGAGAGAGGGAGGGAGAAGAGAGAGAGGGGTGAGAGAGATAGGAGGATGGGAGGAAGAGAGAGAGAGAGAGAGAGAGAGAGAGAGAGAGAGAGAGAGAGAGAGAGAGAGAGAGAGAGAGAGAGAGAGAGAGAGAGAGAGAGAGAGAGAGAGAGAGAGAGAGAGAGAGAGAGAGAGAGAGATAGATGGAGAGTGAGAGGGAGAGAGAGAGATGGAGAGTGAGAGATAGAGAGAGAGAGAGAGAAAGACCCAGTGGTCCCCAGTGCGGAGGGGGTGGGGGGGAGAATGAGGGGTAGAAACTGAAATAAACACTTCAATGATCAGGGACTGTCATTAAAAATGATCAATATATATGACAGGCAATGGTGTTATTTTTCCTGCTTAATCTGCATCTTTGAGCAAGGGGGAGATTGGGTGAATGTGAGGGGCTGGGGATCCCGGAGCGGGGCCGGCGATGGGATCATCCGCCCGGGACTGACAGCTGGAAGATGCGGCGGTGAATGTGAGGAGCCGGAGCCCGGAGCGGAGAGACTGCGGCCGCCCTCTGGGATGCGCTCAGGGCGGGGGTTTATTAATGAGCCGCAGCGCTGAGGTGAGCGGATATTTCACCGCGCTCTTCACCTGCTCCCTGAACTTGGACTGGGTCGCCGCGTAAATAAATGTGTTGGTGCAGCAGCTGAGATTCCTCAGCAAATACCCGACGTAGTTAAAGATATATTTGGAATCATTCGTATCATTTCCAATCCCTGTGATCTGATAATAGACGAAGTTTACAACATTGGTCAGCCACAGGAGGATGAAGCTGCCGGAGATGGTGAAGAGTAAAACCACAGACCTCCTCCTGCTCTCCATCTCCGGGTCACTGCGCTTCTCCCCCTTGCTCTCACCCCTCAGCCCCTGACGGACCCGACTGGCCACTAAAATGTGCCGGACTGTCAGAGCGTTGAGCAGCAGGATCACAGCGAAAGGGAGGAACGGAGTTAAAACCGTGTCGATCCAGTCAAATGCCACCCACCCGGGGTCACTGTGATAACTGTCCACCGTGTTACAGCCCCACGGGACATTGTCGATGGTTCTCCAGGGTTCCAGTGTGAAGTAGCGGGGAACGTTTTTCAGACACAGCAGAACGCCGGCTGTTGCGAGAACCGCAGCCGCAGTTTTCCCGGTGCAATATTTAGTTTTCAGCTTCTGGCAACAAATGGCGACAAAGCGATCAAAGGTGAAAGTGACGGTGAACCAGACAGAACAGTCTGTAGCTGCATTCCTCAGTGCATCGTTAACACTGCACACAGGGGTGAGGGACAGGACACTCCAAAAGAAGTAATGGTATCGGATCCAATACAAAATGACCTCGGTGATCAGGGCGAGTAGATCGGCCGCTGCCATGGCCACCAGGTAGCGAGTGGTGCAGGTGGAGAGGCCGCACTTTCCCCGGGACAGGATCACAATCGCCACTAAATTCACTGCGGAAAGAGAAGGGGACGAACACTGGGCATTACTGAACACGGTCTCCGGGGCTGAACACCGGCTCCACTTTCAGCTGGAGATCAGGAGTGTTGGAGTCGGTGCGCGGCTGCAGGTTTAACAATGTCAGACCCGGCTCCGACTGTGCCCGACCTGCCTGCTTCAGGGGAGAGGAGATAAGGCGACGGGCGGGGTAAAGGGAGGGGAGGGAACGAGCAGCCGCCCGCTACAATAGGCGGAATGGTCCTGTCTACAGTTAACCCCGCTCACAGTCTCTGATGGGACCGGTTTCACAGACTTAACCGTGACCGGCCGCGTTTAACCAGGGCTCTGGGAACTCGGCATCTGATGGGGACGAGGAGGGTTCAGAGAGAAGGCAGGGACAACTTAGGATCCGGCAGCAGAGTGGCTCCGTTAATGGATTCATTCCTCAGTTCGGTAACAACACACGCCGGTAGATCCGCAGCCACTGGTTCAGGAGATCGATCCAATTATTGACCAACAGGTGGAGGAATCCGACTGTGACAGACTCCACAGCGAGACGTGTCCACAGGAGCGGGTGTTCACTCTGATCAATAACTCAGACACAGTGAACTTCACAATGTAAACCCCTTCCCAGTCACACCGTCCCGGAGAGCTGCCTGTCCCGAGCACTGGGACAACTCTGGGCAAGGTCCCACTGAAGGCAAGAACAACATTCTAGTGGGTCCCGGCAGTGGGAGAAAGAGAGGTAGTTTCGGCTGTCTGAAAATGAGAAAAATCACAGCGTTAATTCAAAGATATTTCATTTAGAGGATTGATATACTTCACATATTCTTGTACAACAATCATCAGTTAGGAATATTGTAACACGATCAGAATCATGTCAACACCGGTTAACGGACGGAGTTATAAATCTTGAATTGTTCTGTTCACTTACCAGGGACTCCAACGGCAGCAATGATCACATACAAGATTTTCTCCACGGCGTAATATTCGTACAGCATTTCCCACATGTTCTCTGCCCAGCGACGTGTCCCCGTGAACTGCCGGTAATCTCTCGGAATGAAATGCCGGGGCAGAACATTCCCGGAGATTTTATACCATTTTCCGTCTCCACCGGGACAGTGAAGTTTCAACAGAATTAAAAATAGAGCTTTTGAAATGATTCGCAAACAGATGACATCAGCCAAGTGAAATCCCTGCTGAGACAGGTCGTGATTTATTCAGGGAATTGATTGAGAAACTCCAAAGACTGGGAATTGTGGCGATACTGGGGGATGGAAATTGGGAGCGGCATTTTTCCAGCAAAGGGGATATTGGTTCAAACTCCATCTGGTCCAACTCTCCACCTCGTTTTGTTTATCTGATTTCCTTCACTCAGCAAGGCAATCCCAAATTCAAGGGACCGTCGCAAGGCTTCTGGTGCCCAGTTTGAAGGTGGACTGGACAGCCTTTGTCCACAGCGTGATGTATTAGTTCAACAGATGACCTCAGACTAAAATGGCCCCTCCTCTCTGTTTTAACACTCAATGTGATCGAGGCTGAACTGATTGTGACCTCAACCCCACACTCCCGGAGACCCCTAGTAAGCATTTAGTCCTTGCTTGTCTCGAATGGATCTGGCTTTGCCTTGGGACAACAACAGTCTCTACCTTCATCACCTCTGAGGAGGAACGACCCAAAGACTCACGACACTCAGTGAACAGAACCATTGCCGCCTCAGAATTGTCTTAAAAGTAGAACACACGGCGAATGATGCAACATCTCTCCCTCCTCTCTTTCTCTCTCTCTCTCCATCTTTACTGCTATTCTCTCTCTGAACTGTT
>NW_027602590.1:0-32303 GCF_053455715.1 Rhinoraja longicauda | reverse complement strand
AGTTCAGCACGGGAGGCAGGGTGGAGAATTAAAATGGGTGGAGGGAGGGTGACTGGGAGTGTTGCCATGCTCATTGTTTAGGTGCCGGAGCTGTCACTGGTGCTGGAGCCGCCACTGTTAAATTACCCGCTGGTTAAAATTCCCCGCTGTTTATTTTGGCGTTTTTTTACACAGGTGCCGGAGCGGTGCTCCAGTGATCTCCGGCAGAGCTGCGCCCCTGGTGACTGGGAGCTCAGTGTCAGCCCTGCGGACTTTCCGCAGTGCCTGCAGATGCTTAAATTGGACCACTTCTCCAGCAGAAAGGAGACCACATTGTCAACATGAATTGCCGCAACCAAATCTGATTCCTTTCTCTTTTTGCATTATCTGTTGTACTCATGCATGGTTTGATTTGCTATCATGTATTTATTCACAAAATGCTGGAGTAACTCAGCAGGTCAGGCAGCATCTCAGGAGAGAAGGAATGGGTGACGTTTCGGGTCGAAACCCTTCTTCAGACTGATGTCAGGGGGGCGGGCAAAGGAGGGACATAGGTGGAGACAGGAAGATAGAGGGAGATCTGGGAAGGGGGAGGGGAAGAGAGGGACAGAGGAACTATCTAAAGTTTGAGAAGTCGATGTTCATACCATGACTAACCTGGATAGCACTCAAAGTTTTTCACTGTAACTTGTCACATCAACCCGAAACGTCACCTATTTATTTTTCCAGAGATGCTGCCTGACCCACTGAGTTACTCCAGCATTTAATTTTTTTTTTAGTTTGGTTTAGTTTAGAGATACAGCGTAGAAACAGGCCCTTCGGCCCACCGAGTCCGCAAAGTGCAGTGATCCCGTCACATTAACACTATCCTACACACACCAGGGACAATTTTACACATACCAAGCCAATTAACCTACAAACCTGTACGTCTTTGGAGTGTGGGAGGAAACCAAAGATCTCGGAGGAAAACCCACGCAGGTCACGGGGAGAACGTACAAACTCTGTACAGACAGCACCCGTAGTCGGGATCAAAACCGGGTCTCCGGCGCTGCAAGGCAGCAACTCTCCCGCTGTGCCACCATGGCCGGCCATTTTGTCTATCTCACATCGAAACATAGAAACATAGAAAATAGGTGCAGGAGTAGGCCATTTAGCCCTTCCAGCCAGCACCGCCATTCATTGTGATCATGGCTGAACATCCACAATCTAATAGTCAGATCGTTCAAAGGCATCACTTTGACACAGATATATTTGATGATGGTCTGAACTTGGCTCATTTGTTCCGGGTAAAAATCCATCAGGTTCTTGGGTAATGAATTGCACAAGAAGCTACTAATATTAAGGCACACAACAAGTCAGTCTATAGTTTGGGTCCAATCCCATGTTCCACGTTTACTCGGTGAATTACCAATCCTATTCATAGAGTGGTGAGCCACTATTTTCTATCAGCATATTATTTCTTGTCCTCATTACACAGATTGTAATTATAAGCTTAGCTGTCCCAAGCTGTTAAAGTATATTACTCGCACGAAAACAGGCAAAAATTTCGCAAAGGACTTATTTTTTAAAACAAATTTAAGCCAACTTAAAAAAGATAATTTTTACGGCCTTCGCCACCGTGAAATAAATCGCATGTACATATCGCAACTACACAATAATTTAGTTTTATGCTTGTAAACTAAATTCTACACGTTTGTAGTTTAAATGACACACTCTCCACTTGGTGCTTTTGTTAGTATGTGTGACGTCTGCATTTTTTTTCGAAGGTCTCATGCAAATTTGCCATTTCACATAAGTGAAGCCACCACCATTTTCAATGCTATTTTACAGATTGATCAATAAGATGTGGATCAAGCCTTCTCACCCAACATATTATTCCCCCTACCCCCCCCAAAAAAACAGCGCAGGTATCTCCTTAGCCATGCTCCCTCTACTGGGCACGCAAAGAAATTCAAGTAAAGGAATCAAATGGATCAACTGGTGTTTGCTACTGACTCTCAGATAAGCAATGAAGAAGGGTCTCGACCCGAAACGTCACCTATTCTTTTTCTCCAGAGATGCTGTCTGACGTGTTGAGTTACTCCAGCTTTTTGTGCCTATCTTCGGTTTAAACCAGCATCTGCAGTTCCTCCCTCAGCAATGCAAGACTTCACTGAGATCAGATTATAAGGTCACAAGTGATGGGAGTAGAATTAGGCCATTTGGCCCATCCAGTCTACTCCGCCATTCAATTATGGCTGGTCTATTTCTCCTTTCAAACCCCATTCTCCTGCCTTCCCCCCCATAACCTCTGACCTGTACCAGTCAAGAATCAGTCAGTTATATAGAGCTCTAGGGGCTTGTGGAATCAAGGGATATGGGGAGAAGGCAGGCACGGGTTGCTGATTGTGGATGATCAGCCATGATCATAATGAATGGCTCAAAGGGCCAAATGGCCTCCTCCTGCACATAATTTCTGTGTAACCCAATTCTCCTCATAATCTCTGACACTCGTACCAATCAAGAATCTAACTATTTCTGCCTTAAATATATCCACTGTCGGCCTCCACAGCTTACTGTGGCAAAGTATTCCACAGATTCACCACCCTCTGAGTAAAGAAATATCTCCTCATCTCCTTCCTAAAAGAACGTCCTTTTAATTCTGAGGCTGTGACCTCTAGTCCTAGACTCTCCCACTCTGGTGGAAATATGGTGCATTTGTCAATTTTCCTCATGCTGTTTTTGAAAGAGAGTTCTTTTGACAGGATATGAAAAGTTAATTTTGCGCAGTGCAATCTTAAAAGTGTCAACTGCAGGCATCACGGTCCTTCCGAAAGCATGGCAACATGTGGATTGACAGATCCAGCTAAATTTAATCAAAAGTTCTGGCGCATCTCACGTTCAACGGCCGTGAAACCCGAGCTATGAATGACGACTTTTCAAATCTTTTTAGATCGAACATGAAAAGTTAATAACTTTGTGATAGATTATCCCGGCTTGACGCTGATTTCGACCAGTGTACGTTTTCTAATTCTTGATTAAGTTTTGTCCTCAGTTCAGTGGCATCGAACAAAGAACGCATCTGTTTCTCTGCTGACAACTTGACCACAACTTTATAAACAGGTCGAAGAGCGGCAGATTATTCGACCAAGTTTCACCCGACTCAGCAAATGCAATTAAACCATACACGTTGACACCGACATGTGGAGAATTTTAACGGGTCGGTCACGAAAAAGGCTGTATTTAAACATCTGTAATTATACATTAAAAGTGGTCTGAAACGGAACGACAGTATCATTATTAGAAACGTCACTTGTCGTTGTGCCATGTCGAAACCCAAGACCTCTGACTAGAGTAAACAGTTTTAATAACCGTGAATTAGATCGTGCAGGTTTAAAGCAAAATTATTGCGTGCTAATTGAGCACTGTGATCAGAAACTTTCTGTCTTCAAAACCCAAGCATTGCAGCATGTATGGGGATACTGAAATCAGTAACAGCGCAGATAAACACAAAACGCTGGATTAACTCAGCGGGAGAGGCAGCATCTCTGGAGAGAGCGAACGAGTGACGTTTCGGGACGAGATTCTTCTTCGGTCTGGAGAAGGGTCTCGACCCGAAATGTCGCCCGTTCATTCTCCCCAGAGATGCTGCCTCTCCCGCTGAGTTACTCCAGCATTTTGTGTCTATCTTGGGTGTAAACCAGCATCTGCAGTTCCTTCCTACACGCTCAGCGACGGCACATCTATTAACGATTCGGGTCTTTCGGAAGTTCCCAATGTTGTGTTTGTGTGGAGATCTTGAGGGTTGAATATTGTGGATGTCATGTACCGAAGGAACACGTCAGTCCTGCAGTTACGAATGCAATGCATTGTTTCTGCAGCGGCAACTTTGCTGCACTGATACCTTCCAGTATCTAACAGCCAGCATCAAGAGAGAGCTAGATAGAGCTCTTAAGGATAGCGGAGTCAGGGGGTATAGGGAGAAGGCAGGAACGGGGTACTGATTGAGAATGATCAGCCATGATCACATTGAATGGTGGTGCTGGCTCGAAGGGCCGAATGGCCTACTCCTGCACCTATTGTCTATTGTCTATTGTCTATTTACGGGGTCAGCCTCATTCACATCTGATTTTGTGTCTCGTGAAGTTTGCCACTGTGATTTTTGATGCCAGACTCTGTCTCAGTCGAGTGTTTTACAAGAGATCTCCTGTGTGATTCCTATGCCAGTTCAAATATATGCCTTCAAATGAAGGGATTCCTGGCAGCACCATCTAAAGCAATAAGCAGCACACACAAAATAATCTCCAAATCACTCATGGATGAGTTTCAGTTTCGGAGAAGTTGATTTTTCTTTTCCATTAAATGAGCTGCAACATTAACTCAGAAAAAGGAGATCATAGTATTTAGAATAGGAAGGAACCTCAGAAACTGGTTTAAACCGAAGACTGACACAAAAAGCTGGAGCAACTCAGCAGGACAGGCAGCATCTCTGGAGAAAAGGAATAAGTGACGTTTCGGGTATAGACCCTTCTTCAGACTGATAATATTCAGCCAATACTATCTTAGAATTGATCGACTGGGCTTATATTCACTGGAATCTTGAAGGATGAGTGGGGATGTTGTAGAAACATTTAAAAATTCTTAAGGGTTTGGACTGGCTAGATGCAGGAAAAATGTTCCCGATGTTGGGGAAGTCAAGTCCAGAACCAGGGGTCACAGTTTAAGAATAAGGGGTAGTGCCAATTAGGACTGAGATGAGGAAAAACTTTTTCATCCAGAGAGTTGTGAATCTGTGGAATTCTCTGCCACAGAAGGCAGTGAAGGCCAATTCACTGGATGTTTTCAAGAGAGAGTTTGATTTAGTTCTTAGGGCTAAAGGAATCAAGAGATATGGGGAAAAAGCAGGAATAGGGTACTGATTTTAGATGACCAGCGGGTTTGTGGGTGAATTGGCTTCTGTAAGGTGAATGCAGTAGAGGAGCAAACTAGTGTACGGGCGATCATTGGGCAGCGTGGACTCAGAAGGCCGAAGGGCCTGTTTCCCACACTGTATATCGAATTTAAACTAAACTAAGCATTCTGACGTAGGTTTAGAGTCATAGAGTGATACAGCGTGGAAACAGGCCCTTCGGCCCAACTTGCCCACACTGGTCAACATGTCCCAGCTAAACTAGTCCCACCTGCCTGCGCTTGGTCCATGTCCCTCCAAACCTGTCCTATCCATGTACCTGTCTAACTGTTTCTTAAATGTTGGGATAGTCCCAGCCTCAACTACCTCCTCTGGCAGCTTGTTCCATACACCCACCACCCTCGGTGTGAAAAAGTTACCCCTCGGATTCCTATTAGTTTCTGAGGATTTCTGAGTTAGGAGTGGGTGATGCCCCTTGAAGGGATGACGAACAAAAGCGAGATGAGTCACAGGGTCGGGAAAGCATGATTGTGTGCCACCTCTGACCTCTGCCCACACCTCTTCCTTGCTGAGCTGACTGGAGTTTGGAAGAAGGGGAAGCGATCCATTGAAACAATCAATTCTTTGAGAGGGCTGAGGCTGGAGGCTGTTTTTGTTTCTGCCTGAACAATCTGGAAACAGGGGCCAGAGGGTCAGGATAAGGGGTCAGCCATTTTAGGAGACGAGGATAAATTTAATTACCCAGGGTTCACGGTTCTTTGTAATGCTGCATTCAAGTGGGTTGCAGACGCACGGTTTATGAGTATTTTCAAAGCTTCTATCAATAGAAAATTGGCCACATTTTTATAAGATCATGAGAGGAATCATGCATTGTCTTTCTGCTGACTGGAAGGCACGCAACAAATGCTTTTCACTGTACCTCGGTACATGTGACAATAAACTATGCTGAATAGATAGGGTCTTTTCCCAAGAGTAGCAGGATCAAGAATCAGAGGACATAGGTTTAAAGCAGGGGGAGAAAGGTTTAATAGGAACCTCCCAGGGGGCAGGTCTGATCAATTCAACGCTAATTTACTAAGAGCATGTAAGACTTGAGACAATGGATTATTCTTATGAATTAAAAAGACTTTAGTTTTTTTTAAACACAAAGGGTGGTGGGTGTATGGAGGAGGTACTCAGCAGGTCAGGCAGCATCTCAGGAGAGAAGGAATGGGTGATGTTTCGGGTCGAGACCCTTCTTCAGTCTGATGTCAGGGGGGCGGGACAACGGAAGGATATAGGTGGAGACAGGAAGATAGAGGGAGAACTGGGAAGAGGGAGGGGAAAAAGAACTATCTAAAGTTGGAGAAGTCAATGTTCATATCGCTGGGCTGCAAGCTGCCCAAGCGAAATATGAGGTGCTGTTCCTCCAATTTCCAGTGGGCCTCACTATGACACTGGAGGAGGCCCATGACAGAAAGGTCAGAATGGGAGTGGGAGGAGGAGTTGAAGTGCTCAGCCACCGGGAGATCAGATTGGTTAAGGCGGACTGAGCGAAGGTGTTGTGCGAAACGATCGCCGAGCCTGCGTTTGGTTTCGCCGATGTAAAGAAGTTGATATCTAGAGCAGCGGATACAATAGATGAGGTTGGAGGAGGTGCAGGTGAACCTCTGCCTCACCTGGAAAGACTTCGATTTGTACCAGCATCTGCAGTTATTTTCTTACACTGCCGGAGGAGGTAGTTGAGGCAAGTACTATCACAGTATTTAAGAAACATTTAGACAGGTAGGTTTAGAGGGATATGAGCCAAACACAGGCAGGTGGGATTAGAGTAAATGGGGCATGTTGATCGGCATGGGCAAGTTGGGTCAAAGGGCCGACAGAACAAAGAAGGGTGGGGGGGGGGGGGGGGTGGTGGTGTCAACAACAAAGACTGAGGACCATTGAGGACTAAATGGAATACTTTGTAACTTTGTCAGCGCCCTTTATGTGGTGAATCTTTGCATACCTTGTGTATGCAAAACAAAGAATCTCACAGTAACATGTCACCTATGATAACTGGGCATTTTCCATGCTGTATGAGTGTAGATTCACCTACCCAGGTTCCATCAGACCTCGGATGACGTCAATGTGTAGAGTTTGCATGTTCTCCTTGTGACTGCGTGGAATATTGCTGGGTGCCCTGCTTCCTGGAATTTAGAAGGATGAGAGGGGATCTTATCGAAACATGTAAGATTGTTAAGGGGTTGGACACGTTAGAGGCAGGAAACATGTTCCCAATGTTGGGGGAGTCCAGAACCAGGGGCCACAGTTTAAGAATAAGGGGTAGGCCATTTAAAATGGAGATGAGGAAAAACATTTTCAGTCAGTGAGTTGTATATCTGTGGAATTCTCTGCCTCAGAAGGCAGAGGAGGCCAATTCTCTGAATGCATTCAAGAGAGAGCTAGATAGAGCTCTTAAGGATAGCGGGGTCAGGGGAGTATGGGGAGAAGGCAGGAACGGGGTACTGATTGAGAATGATCAGCCATGATCACATTGAATGGTGGTGCTGGCTCGAAGGGCCGAATGGCCTACTCCTGCACCTATTGTCTATTGTCTATTGTCTATTGTCTTCCCTACCTCATCTCAAAGACGTGCAAGCTTGCAGGTTAATTGGCCACTGTAAATGTACCCCTTCTGTGTAGGGAGCGGACGGGAAAGTGAAATAACGTAGAACTTGGAGGATCGATGGACAGTGTGGACTCTGTGGGCTGAAGGGCCTGTTTCCATGCTGTAGCTCTGAACTAAATCTATCGTTGCAGGATTACTTCAAGATTGCTCTTGTAACCCTCTAAATCAGGACATAAACACGAAGAACAGTAAATCATAAATGGAGACACAAGAAACTGCAAGATGCTCAAATCCTGAGCAAAACACAAAGTGCTGGAGGAACTCAGGATGTCAAGCAGTATCTGTGGTGTGAATATTTCAGGTCAGGACCCTTCTTCTGATTCTAAACCATAAATGAGGGGAAGGGCATTGCGTGCGTTAGTATATGTGTGTATATATATATATATATATATATATATATATATATATATATATATTCTTCTCAGACTGAAGAAGGGTCTCGACCCGAAACGTCACCCATTCCTTCTTTCCTGAAATGCTGCCTGACCCGCTGAGTTACTCCAGCATTTTGTGACTACCTTCAATTTGAACCAGCATCTGCAGTTATTTTCCTACACATAGCGGGTGAAGGTTGCAATAGAAGGATTGGGATCGGGGCAATGGGTGGAAATGTTCCAAGCCAAGCTATTGCCAAGGCATAGATATTTGCATCTTACAAATAAACACTAGATTGCAAAGTGGAGGAGTTTCAGCTTGGTATTCATTAAAGGAGGATTCTCAAGGGCACCAGTCCAACAAAACAACACCAAGCATTTTCATAATCTTGCACAGTCATATATATTATTTTTTTTGGTTTGATTTAGCTTATTATTTTCACGTGCACCAAGGCACAGTGGAAAACCTTTTGTTTGTGAGCTCTCCGGTCAGAGAAAAGTCTGAAGAAGGGTCCCGACCCGAAACATCACCTATCCTTTTTCTCCAGAGATGCTGCCAGACCTGATGAGTTACTCCAGCACTTTGTGTCTATCTATAAAGACTATACAGCAGAACAACTAAGCTGTCCACAGTGCGCAGATAAAGGATACAACATGTATTGCAATGTATAAGGTGTAGGAAGGAACTACAGATGCTGGTTTAAACCGAGGTTAGACACAAAAAGCTGGAGCAACTCAGTGGGGCAGGCAGCATCTCTGGAGAGAAGGAATGGGCGACGTTTCGGGTCGAGACCCTTCTTCACACTCGTTAGGGAAAAGGGAAACGAGAGATAAAGACTATGATAGAGAGAGATAAAGATGTGCAAAAAAGTAACGAAGATAAAGGAAACAGGCCATTGTGAGCTGTTTGTTGGGCGACAACCAGAAGCTGGTGTGACTTGGGTGGGGGAGGGATAGAGAGGTTACTTGAAATTAGAGAAATCAAGATTCATACCACTGGGCTGTAAGCTGCCCAAGCCAAGACATAACACAAGATAGACACAAAAGGTTGGAGTAACTCAGCGGGATGCTGCCTGTCCCGTTGAGTGACTCCAGCTTTTGGTGTCTATCATCGGTTTAAACCAGCATCTGCAGTTCCTTCCTACACAAGCGAAGATATAACATTGAAGTCCGATAAATTGAATTGAATTGAATTGAATTTATTTGTCATTCAAAAAAATAATTTTTTGAACGAAATGTCATAAATATACGGTCATAACAATAAAAAGCAACAAAGCACACAATTACATAAATTTAACATCAACATCCATCACAGTGACTCTCCTCCAGGCACCTCCTCACTGTGAGGGAAGGTTAAAAAAAGTCTTATCTCTTCCTTGCTTCCTTTAAGTCAGATTAAAGATATTTCAAAGGTCTTCAATGAGGTAGATGGGAGGCGAGGAGCGCTCTCCAGCTGAAGAGAGGATCGATCGGATAAAATTTGATTAAAAATGGACCCTCCAAATGTCACGTGCATTTCTCAAAGTACAAGTGCTCAGGAAAGGTGCTGCCAGATTAATTGCTCCCATGATGTAAAGAGCCCTTGGTGATAACCTACATAGCGTCAGGTTTGCATTGGATGCCCAATACGAGAGAGATAAAATTGATGGGGCTAGGGGCAAGTTGTAAATGGGCACATGAAGTCAGGATGAGCGTCTGAAGAAGGGTCTCGACCCAAAATGTCACCCACTCCCTCTATCCAGAGATACAGCCTGGGCCCGCTGAGTTACTCCAGCATTTCGTGTCTGCATCACAGTGGGGCAACGGTGAAGTTGCTGCCTTACAGCGCCGGAGACCCGGGTTCGATACTGACTCTGGGTGCCAGTCTGTTTGGAGTTTGTACGTTCTCCCCGTGACCTTTCGTGGGTTTTCTCAGAGATCTTCGGTCTCCTCCCGCACTCCAAAGACGTACAGGTTTGCAGGTTAATTGCCTTGGAATAAAATGTAAAATTGTTCCCTCGCGTTTGTAGGCTGGTGTTAATGTGCGGGGTGATCGCTGGTCGGCGTGGGCTCGGGTGGGCCGAAGGGCCTGTTTCCGCGCTGTATCTCTAAACCAAACTAAAACTATTAATTTGAGCCATTGCATTGAAAATTTGCCAAGTGCGGTTTGACAGGAATTGCAAAGTATTTGTTATCGTATCTGTGCACAATATTATATTGGAATGTCCTAATGGATGTTATTTTTAACTAAGATACTCGATTGAGATAATACCCGATACAGTACTGAAGTACTCGGAGACTGGCTTAGGGGCATTAAAAGAGTTACAAAAACCAACCTCCGAATGCCCAGTCCATGGATTATGGGCCACTCTGCATTTTCTAATTTCAGATCCTCTCGGCATTAAAATAGGCTCCCTGTAAAGGAAAAAACACACACACACACACACACACACACACACACACACACACACACACACACACACACACACACACACACACACACACACACACACACACACACACACACACACACACTTGCTTCAGTGTTGGCTAGCTACCAACAGGGAAGAAAAAAAAATCAGCCAGTCAAATCAACAGCTCCTAAAGAGTGCAGCTGGCTTTAAAAGCGATAAAGATTTTGGCTGAAGTTTGGCGCTACTGGGCAGTTAGCAATTTGTGACAAAGCATCTGAGAGGACGACTTCAGCCAACGGCGTAGAAGGCTTGGCATGGAGGGGTACTCAGAGAAACACAGAGAAGCTCTTTCCGTTGGTGAAGGAGCCCAGAAATGGTGGGGAAACGTAGAGGGAATTGATCGCAACACCAAGATGAGGAAGAATTTCTTCGGTCTGAGGTAGTGAATCTTAGGGATTCTCTGACTTAGCAAGGGATAAGCCATTGGTAGACACAAAGTGATGGAGTAACTCAGCGTAAAATAAACACAAAAAGCTGGAGTAACTCAGCGGGCCAGGCAGCATCGCTGAAGAAAAGGAATAGGTGACGTTTCGGGTCGAGACCCTTCTTCAGACTGAGAGTCAGGGGAAAGGGAAAGGGGAGATTTAGATGGTGATAGAGAACAAATAAATTAAAGATATGCAAAAAATAATGGAAAGGTGAAGCTCACAATGGTCCATTGTTGGCTGTCGGTAGGTGAGAACAAGGGTCAGGCAGCAGGATAGATGACCCTTCTTTCTTGAGTCTGAAGAAGGTTCCCGACCCGAAACGTCACCTATCCTCTTTCTCCAAAGATGCTGTCTGACTCGCTGAGTTACTCCAGCACTTTATGTTAATCTTGGGTATGAATCAGCATCCGCAGTTCTTTGACTCTACATTATGGCTATGTCATTTAGTCTGTTTGAGACTGAACTCAATAAGGGACAGGAATGGAATATAGAGTTGATGAAGAAGATAAGCGTTGGTTTGGTTTAATGGCTGAGGACGTACTGGTGGCTTTAGGATATTTCCTATTCCGAACATAAGTCATACAAGGAGTGCCCTACCAAAGATTATCCCACATCGGTTTCCTAGGTTATACAGAACTTGGAATTAATGGTCCAATGAGCACATGCATCTAGCACGGAAACAGGCCCTTCGGCCCACCGAGTCCGCACCAACTGGCGATCCCCGCACACTAACACTATCCTACACACACAAGGGCCAATTTACAATTATACCAAGCCAATTAACCTACAAACCTGTACGTCTTTGGAGTGTGGGAGGAAACCAGAGATCCAGGAGAAAATCCACGCAGGTCGCGGGGAGAACATACAAACTTCGTACAGACTAGCGACTGTAGTCAGGACCGAACCAGCAAAATTCATTTAGTAAAAATCTCATTATGCAAAAGCACAATCGTACAAGAGTTTTAGATTTTTAGTTTTAGAGATATTGCATGGAAACACGCCCATCGGCCCACTGAACCCACGCCGATCAACGATCACCTGTACACTTGTTCTATCCTGTATGCTAGCGACAATTTATAGAAGCCAATTGGCTTAGAAATTTGCACATCTTTGGAATGTGGGAGGAATTCAGAGCACCCAGAGAAAACCCACATGGTCACAGTGAGAACGTGCAAACTCCTTATAGACAGCACTTGAGGTCAGGATCGAACACAGGTCTCTGGCACTGTGAGGCAGCAACTCTACCGCTGCGCCACCGTGCTGCCCGTGTGGGGATAGTGGATTAAAATGAGAATGTACACTGAAATCGCCATGTTTCCAGCGCCATTTTGTATGGTTCAAGTCCAAAGTCTATAAAAATGTAGAGCCTTAACTCGGCCATAATGGAGGCGGTACGGACAGCAGTAATTTTATTTAACCTTGCACTGGGTCATCAACTCATTGCACAGCTTTCAAAGAGCAAACAGTTTAACTTCCTTGTGTATTCTTTGTTGAATACCAGACAGGAAGTGGGCGAGACTGTAGTTTATCAGTATATTGGAATGTTTACCAGGTGTGGGAATGTGGTGCAATGAGTTGGCACTCTGGAACGAGAGTGACATCTTTCCTTTCAATGGTTTTTTTTTTTGCTCGATACTTTGGCAAGGCAAGTCTTGGCAATAAAATGTAATTAATTTCAAATTCACTTCACGCAACTTGACGAGTTGAAGCCATCAGGTGGTGCAGCATAGAGTTGCTGCTTTACAGCGCCTGAGACCCGGGTTCGATCCTGACTACGGGCGCTTGTCTATATGGAGTTTGTACGTTCTCCCAAAGACCTACGCGGGTTTTCTCCAGGATCCCCAGGTTTCCTCCACAACCTCAAAGCCATGCAGGTTTATAGGTTAATTGGCTTGGTAACCCCGGTGTGCGTTGGATGGTGTTAGTGTGCGGGAATCGCTGGTCGGCGCGGACTCAGTGGAACTAAGGGCCTGCTTATGCGCTGTGTCTCGAAACTAAACCAAACTGATTTGACACTCTCCAAGCCGACTAAGCAAGGTGCCTGCATTTTACAACTGACTTACTGAGATTAGGCTTTTATAGTTGTTCAATCACTCTCCTCCTCCACAGATACCTGTGGTTGCAGAAAGGGATATTAAAAAAAATAATTACCATGGCTGAAGAGCTTATATGAAAATTCAGAGGGATTTGAGGTATTACAGATGGCGTAAGACACCAGGAAAATTTGTTCTTTGCTCAGATATCTGGAAATCAAGACAAAACATAAATGCTTGTAATCGTACTGAGAACAGAATCTCCTAAACTGGAAGTAGTCCCTTTCATTTTGTCCACTTTAGGCCTGATTTCTACGGTCATATTTGGTTGGATCCTCTTTGTCCGTGAGTTTTCCTTTCTTTGCTACATCTGAATCTCAGGACCCCCCCCCCCGATACACAAGTTCTAGGAGCAGAATTAGGCCATTCGGCCCATCGGGTCTACTCCGCCATTCAATCACGGCTGATCTATCTTTCCCTCTCAACCCCATTCTCCTCCTGCCTTCTTCCCATAACCCCTGACACCCACCACACCAATCAAAAATCTGTCGATCCCTGCTGTAAAAATATCCATTAACTTGGCCTCCACAGCCTTCTGTGGCAACGAGTTCCACAGATTCACCACCCTCTGACTATAGAAATTCTTCCTCATCTCCATTCTATCGGCAATGGGTCTTCCCCCCTAAACCTTTCCCATCCATGTGTCGGCCCAAGTGTCTTTTCAATGCTGCACTTTCTTGTGTCTTCAAATAAAAGAGGCACATTGGCAGTGGTGAGAGGATTGGCTTTTGTGAAGCACATTTACCGAGTGGTAATCAGGTACATTTATAATAGAGCTCCTCTGAAAAGCGCACTCAGCAATTCACGTATTTTGCAGCAACATCATCATCATCCCTCTTGCACACGTGCACGCACATTAGTGCTAAAAAAACAAGAAATACATAGCTGACATGTGAGCTAACAACTCGGTATGAAGAAGGGTCTCGGCCCGAAACGTCACCCAACCTTCTCTCCAGAGATGCTGCCTGGCCCGCTGAGTTACTCCAGCGTTATGGTGTCTAGCTCAGCTCCTTGCTCCCCATGGCTGATGAAAGCTCGAAGCTCCGTCACCACACATTGTGGGAGGGGGGTGGTGGGGGGGGGGGGGGGGGGGGGAGAGGGGAACAATAGCTTGCCAATGATTCTGAGAAGAACTTTTTTATCAATCTGCCCACAATAAGAGTCCAATTGGAATGATATTTACCGCGTTGTAAAACAGTCAGCCACGAAAACAGAATGCCACCCGTATTACGCGAATATCATGGCAGAAAATTAATTGAGTGTGATCGGCTCACTTTATAATTGTACGTCTCCCTAGTGGGAGAGCATTTGCTTTGCATTTCGGGCTCTTCATTGAATTATTGACAATCTTAGGAGTCATCTGCAAGCAAGAATTCTTACCTTCCCCACAAGTAAACTCAGAAAGCGAGGAAGAAATCACCTTGCTGACTCCAGGTGATGCTTGTTGATGCAAGGAGCTCTGATCCCCTTCTCTGGCCTCCGGCTAACACCACATGTTAGGTTTAGTTTAGTTTGGTTTGGTTTGGTTTGGTTTGGTTTGGTTTGGTTTGGTTTGGTTTGGTTTGGTTTGGTTTGGTTTGGTTTGGTTTGGATTGGTTTGGTTTGGTTTGGTTTGGTTTGGTTTGGTTTGGATTGGTTTGGTTTGGTTTGTTTTGTTTTGGTTTGGTTTGGTTTGGTTTGGTTTGGTTTGGTTTGGTTTGGTTTGGTTTGGTTTGGTTTGGTTTGGTTTAGTTTAGTTTAGTTTAGTTTAGTTTAGTGATACAGCACGGAAACAGGCCCTTCGGCCCACCGAGTCTGCGCCGACCAGCGATCCCCGCACACTAACACTATCCTACACACACTAGCAATGATTTACATTTATACCAAGCCAATTAGCCTACAAAAACCTGTACGTCTTTGGAGTGAGGGATGAAACCGGAGCACCCGGAGGAAAACTCACGCTGGTCACGAGGAGAAGGTACAAGCAGCCCCACCCCATAGTCAGGATCGAACCCGGGTCTCTGGCGCTGTGAGGCAGCAGCTCTACCCACTGTGCCACCGTGCCGCCGGGAGGACAGCACAGGTGCCGAGGACATTATCAGAGCCTGATCTAAGCATTTGAAGAGGACCCCACTGACATTAGACAGGTACCTTTGCCACACTTGTAAATGAAGATTTCAGTCAGTCGTCCTGAACAAGGACAGGGTCGGCACGGTGGCGCAGTGGGTAGAGCTGCTGCCTTACAGCGCCAGAGACGCGGGATCGATCCTGACCAAGGGTGCTGTCATTTACGGAGTTTGCACGTTTTCCCCCCCTGACACCACGGGTTTTGTCCGGGAGCTGCTCTTTCCTCCCACACTCCAAAGACGTACAGGCTTGTAGGTTAATTGGCCTCAGTGAAATTGTCTCTGGTGTGTAGGATAGAACTAATGCATGGGGAATCGCTGGTCGGCATGGACTCGGTGGACCAAAGGCCCTGCTTCCATACTGTATCACTAAATTAACACTAAACTAACACTAAACTAACACTAAACTAATACTAAACTAACACTAATCTAATGCTAAACTAACACTAAACTAACACTAAACTAACACTAAACTAAACTGGAGCAGCTGGTTCTCCCCAATCCCCTCCCATCCCAGCCAATGCTACTTGGCCAAAACCAACTCTGAGTTAATGGATTGGACAATGGCGAAAGTGGGGGAAAAGAGTTTAAAATCATCAACAGAAATAATCCCATTTTATATTCCCTCCTCCTCCCTCGTGGCGAACTAATCAAGTCTTTCGAATAACCGCAAGAGTTTCTAACATCTGCGCTGTCAGTACCACAGCTCCCAGAAGCTCAATACATCTTCTTCTTTAAGCCGGCCCTCCCTTTACACATGATAAGGCATTCCCCGCACTGTTTAAGCCTTTGCAGATTAATGGGATGCCTGATCGAGACTGTACGCACTGAAGCACGTGCATCACGCAGGAGCAAACTAAACTGGCCTGTACATCTGGAAGCATCGGCGACTGAGTGGACAATGGGGGCACTTGCTCCAAAACACAGCAGAGATATGCATCCAAAACCACACAGGTAACATTCAACTCCACTCATCTGATGAAATGCATCGTTACTATTACAGAATCAGAGTCATACAGTGTGGAAACAGGCTCTTCGGCTCAACTTGTCCACACTGACCAACATGTGCCATGTACTGTGTGCAGTTTTGGTCTCCAAATTTGAGGAAGGATATTCTTGCTATTGAGGGCGTGCAGCGTAGGTTTACTAGGATAATTCCCGGAAAGGCGGGACTGTCCTATGTTGAAAGACTGGAGCGGCTAGGCTTGTATACACTGGAATTTAGAAGGATGAGAGGGGATCTTATCGAAACGTATAAGATTATTAAGGGGTTGGACACGTTAGAGGCAGGAAACATGTTCCCAATGTTGGGGGAGTCCAGAACCAGGGGCCACAGTTTAAGAATAAGGGGTAGGCCATTTAGCACGGAGATGAGGAAAAGCTTTTTCAGTCAGAGAGTTGTGAATCTGTGGAATTCCCTGCCTCAGAAGGCAGTGGAGGCCAATTCTCTGAATGCATTCAAGAGAGAGCTAGATAGAGCTCTTAAGGATAGTGGATTCAGGGGGTATGGGGAGAAGGCAGGAATGGGGTACTGATTGAGAATGATCAGCCATGATCACATTGAATGGTGGTGCTGGCTCGAAGGGCCGAATGGCCTACTCCTGCATATTTTGTCTATTATCTGCACTAGTCTCACCAGCCTGTGTTTGACCTATATCTCTCTAAACCTATCCTGTCCATGTACCTGTCTAAATGCTTCTTAAACGTCACGATCGTACTTGGCGTTAAGTACCTCCTCCGGCGCCTCACACCCACCACCCTTCACCACCCGGCTACCCTTCAAGTTCCTATTAGAATCTTTCCCCCCCCATCTTGAACCTTATGTCCTCTGGCTCTCACTTCCACTACTCTCGGCAAGGGATTCTGTGTGTTCACCTGATCTATTCCTCTCATAATTTTGTACACCTCTATAGGATAACCCTTCATCCTCCTGCACTCCAAGGAATAAAGTCCTAGCCAGCCCAACCTCTCCCTCAAGTCAAGTCAAGTCAAATTTATTTGTCACATACACATACTCGATGTGCAGTGAAATGAAAGTGGCAATGCCTGCGGGTTGTGCACAAAAATAATTACAGTTACAGCATATAAATAAAGTTAATAAGTTACTAAACATAGCACAAAAAGTGTCGACAAAAATTTAGTCTCTGGGGTTATCAAAGTTGACAGTCCTGATGGCCTGTGGGAAGAAGCTCCGTCTCATCCTCTCCGTTTTCACAGCGTGACAGCGGAGGCGTTTGCCTGACCGTAGCATCTGGAACAGTCCGTTACTGGGGTGGCAGGGGTCCCTCATGATCTTGCTTGCTCTGGATCTGCACCTCCTGATGTATAGGTCCTGCAGGGGGACGAGTGTAGTTCCCTATAGCTCAGGCTATGAGTCTGGCAACATCCCGAGTACTGGCAACATCTTCGTAAATCTTCTTTGCACCCATTCCAACTTAACAACATCTTTGCTATAACATGGTGCCCAAAGCTGAACACAATTCTCTAAACGTGGATAGACCCAAAAAGCTGGAGTAACTCAGCGGGTCAGGCAGCATCTCTGGAGACAACGCAGCCTTAAAATGCACTTCTAAATGGGGCCTCTCTTATAGAACTGCAACATGACCTCCCAACCTCTCTGCTCAGTATGTGTAGGACGGAACTGCAGATGCTGGTTTACACCGAAGATTGATTCAAGATCCTGGAGTAACTCGGCAAGGTCTCTGGAGAGATGCTGCCTGTCCCGCTGAGTTACTCCATCATTTTGTGTCTAACTTCTTGACTCAGTACTCTGACTGATGAAGGCCCATGTGCCGTAAGCCATTTTGACCACCATATTTATCTGCGATGCCACTTTCAAGGAATTTATGCAACATCTTTCTCACAGACAGAAAGTATGGAATATATAAAGTATCAACTTTAGCAGTCCGGTGTGCAAATCGTTGCAACTTGTAGTAGAAGCTCAACACGGACTCTTTTGAAAGCAATTCCTATTATATTATTTCACAAAGATTTATGAGAGTTGGGAGCAGTAACGGAGGAAGCATGCAGGCTAATTTCTGTGCGCTACACAATGTTCCTCACTGCAGTTATGATAGGGATCAAGAGCCTTGATCTATGCAGCAGGATTCCTTGCTGTCAAAATCAGAAGTGCAGGACAAATTGCTTCAAAGAACAAGCTTAGTCGATACAAGGAATTATGTCTGTGTGACTGGACACAGATGTGAAGCTTTGTTTCAGGGTTAGTAGTTTTTTTAATACATAGGAGTATTGATTCTTTCACGTTAATATACGAGTCATGGATACATTTATAATTTGGTGATTTTTTTTAATGCAGCTTTGCTCCGTTCAATACCTTGCTTGGTTCAGGCGTTTAGTTTTGTTTAGTTTAGTTTCGCTTGGAGATACAGCGTGGAAACAGGCCCTTCGGCCCACCGAGTCCGCACCGACCAGCGATCCCCGTGCATTAACACTACCCTACACACACACACTAGGGACGATTTACACTTGTACTGAACCAATTAACCTACATGCCCGCACGTGTTTGGAGTGCGGGGGGGAAACCGAAGATCTCGGAGAAAACCCACGCGGTCACGGGGAGAACGTACAAACTCTGCACAAACAGCACCTTGTAGTCGGGATCGAACCGTCGCTGTAAGCGCTGTAAGGCTTCAACTCTACCGCTGCGCCACCGTGCCGCACACAAAACTTGAGACAAAACGTAGAAATTAATCATCAAAATCAAAAGCCTTTGCACAGGGCGGCACAGTCAGTGGCACAGCGGTAAAGTTGCTGAGTATAGGAGCAAAGAGGTCCTTCTACAGTTGTACCGGGCCCTGGTGAGACCGCACCTGGAGTACTGTGTGCAGTTTTGGTCTCCAAATTTGAGGAAGGATATTCTTGCTATTGAGGGCGTGCAGCGTAGGTTCACTAGGTTAATTCCCGGAATGGCGGGACTGTCGTATGTTGAAAGGCTGGAGCAATTAGGCTTGTATACACTGGAATTTACAAGGATGAGGGGGGATCTTATTGAAACATATAAGATAATTAGGGGATTGGACACATTAGAGGCAGGAAACATGTTCCCAATGTTGGGGGAGTCCAGAACAAGGGGCCACAGTTTAAGAATAAGGGGTAGGCCATTTAGAACAGAGATGAGGTAGAACTTTTTCAGTCAGAGAGTGGTGAAGGTGTGGAATTCTCTGCCTCAGAAGGTAGTGGAGGCCAGTTCGTTGGATGCTTTCAAGAGAGAGCTGGATAGAGCTCTTAAGGATAGCGGAGTGAGGGGGTATGGGGAGAAGGCAGGAACGGGGTACTGATTGAGAATGATCAGCCGTGATCGCATTGAATGGCGGTGCTGGCTCGAAGGGCTGAATGGCCTACTCCTGCACCTATTGTCTATTGTCTCACAGCGCCAGAGACCCAGGATTGATCCTGACCGCAGTGGTGTCTGTATGCAGTTTGTACCTTCTCCCCTGTGACCGCGTCGGTTTTCTCCGGGTGCTCCGGTTTCCTGTCACGTTCCAAAGACACACAGGTTGGAACGTTCATTGACTTCTGTAAATTGCCCCCTAGTGTGTAGGATGCGAAACTGGGGATAACACGGAAATTGGGTACAGGTGATCATTGGTCGGCACGGACTCGCTGGGCCGAATGGTCTGTTTCCATGCAGTTTCTCTAAACTAAAACCCAAACAATCCAGATGATGTTGTATCAAGACTCCCCCAAGGATGTTTAGCACCAATGTGAAAGTTACCGTAGAACTGTAATTTTTAAAGCTGTTTTGTTGCGTGCTATCCAGTCAGTAAAAAGACAATACATGGTTATAGTCAAGCCAAAGGTAGACGCAAAATGCTGGAGTAACTCTGCGGGTCAGACAGCACCTCTGGAGAAAAGGAATAGGTGATGTTTTGGGTCGAGACCCTTCTCCACCTGAAACCAGCATCTGTCGTTCCTTCTGATACACTAAAATCAAGCTGAGACCGCACCTGGAGTACTGTGTGCAGTTTTGGTCTCCAAATTTGAGGAAGGACATTCTTGCTATTGAGGGCGCGCAGCGTAGGTTCACTGGGTTAATTCCCGGAATGGTGGGACTGTCGTATGTTGAAAGACTGGAGCGACTCGGCTTGTATACGCTGGAATTTAGAAGGATGAGAGGGTATCTTATTGAAACATATAAGATTATGAAGGGATTGGACAAGTTAGAGGCAGGAAACATGTTCCCAATGCTGGGGGAGTCCAGAACCAGGGGCCACAGTTTAAGAACGGAGATGAGGAAAAAAAAATTCAGTCAGAGAGTTGTAATTCTGTGGAATTCTCTGCCTCAGGAGGCAGTGGAGGCTAATTCTCTGGATGCTTTCAAGAGAGAGCTAGATAGAGCCCTTAAAGATACTGGAGTCAAGGGATATGGGGGAAGACAGGAACGGGGTACTGATTGTGAATGATCAGCCATGATCACATTGAATGGCGGTGCTGGCTCGAAGGGCCGAATGGCCTACTCCTGCGTCTATTGTCTATTGTCTATTGTCTATTGTCTATTGTCTATTGTCTATTGTCTATTGTCTATTGTCTTTTGTTTATTGTCTATTGTCTATTGTCTATTGTCTATTGTCTATTGTCTAAGCCGTCCACAGTGGATGGATACAGGATAAAGGGTATAAAGTTTAGAGCAATAAAAAGTCCACTAAAGTCATATTTGCCAAGTTTGAAGGTCTCCAGTGGGGTAGGTGGGAGGTCAAGACCACTGTCTCATTGGTGGCAGGATAGTTCAGTTGCCTGACAGCAGCTGAGAAGAAACTGTCCCTGAAATAGATGCGGCCAATCAGATGTCAATTCCTAAGATCAGATGAGAAAGCTAATTCAAAGCCATGCAAACATTAACATCAGATTGGATGGAACAGAGAACAGTACAGCACAGGAACAGGCCCTTCGGCCCACACTGTCTGGGCTAAACATAAAGCCAAGACAAATTCTTATCTGCCTGCACATAATCCAAATCGTTCCATTCCCTGCATATCCATGTTCCCATTCATAGGCTTCAAACACTTCTATCGTATCTGCCTCCACCACCATCCCAAACAGCACTTCCCCCTCATCACCCTCTGTGCAAAGAACTTGCCTGGTACATCTTCTCTAAATTTTCCCCTCTCATCTCAAACCTATGGTTGGCATAGGTTTTATCCATCCTGGGAAAAAGATGTTCTGATAAGTTCAAATGAGCTAAATTTTGGGGGAAATGTGTAGGAAGGAACTGCTGGTTTAAACTGAAGATAGACACAAAAAGCTGGAGATGCTGGGACACACAGCAGCTCCGGAGAAAAGGAATAGGTGACGTCTCGGGTCAAGCCCCATCTTCGGCTGCCGGTGACGTTTTTAAGAATGTCTGAAGAAGGGTCTCGCCTATTCCTTTTCTCCAGAGGTGCTGTCTGGACCCGTTAAATCTTGAACTCTGGGGGAGTTTTGTTTTAAAAAAAACATACAAATAACCCAGTTAGCAATTTGTTTTGTCCGACAAGTAAAACAAGGTTGATCATAATACAGGTTTGAGGAGTTAAAATGACTGCAACGTCGTTCAAAAGGAAATCATATCAGCAAAACTATTATCAACCACCTACACACTACGGGAGTGACATTATCACTTGCCACACACCCACACATGCACAAATCAAAAGGCGACCGATAATTAATCCATTCAAACAACAGGATCGTTCAAAGATGAAGGACAATAAAGAGCATTTCAGACAGTCTGCAGGTGTCAGAGATAAAGTATGAAGTCACTGGAATTTACTGTAATTTAGAAGGATCAGAGGGGATCTGAAAGAAACAAAAAAAAAAATCTTAAGGGATTGGACAGGCTTTGATGCAGGAAAAATGTTCCCCATGTTGGGGGAGTCCAGAACCAGGGGGGTCACAATTTAAGAATAAGGGCTAGGCCATTTAGGACTGAGATGAGGAAAGACTTTTTCACCCAGAGAGTTGTAGTGAACCTGTGGAATTCTCTGCCACAGAAGGCAGTGGAGGTCAATTCACTGGATGTTTTCAAGAGAGAGTTAGATGTAGCTCTTAGGGCTAACGGAATCAAGGGACATGGGGAGAAAGCAGGAACGGGGAACTGATTTGGATGATCAGCCATGATCGTATTGAATGGCGGTGCTAGCTCGAAGGTCCGAATGTCCTACTCCTGCACCTATTTTCTATGTTTCTATGTGAGTCTGGCTTCGTAGAGTAACAAAGACAATCACACAAGAATATGCTGTTGAATAACAATGCTGAATAAGCAACACATATTCCATCATTCTTTAATACATTTCAGCAAGAAAGACACCAATAATTTCAGCTGGAGTAGGATCAATCTTCAACTTCAATTTAATAGACAAATAGGTACAGGAGGAGGCCATTCGGCCCTTCGAGCCAGCACCGCCATTCAATGTGATCATGGCTGATCATTCTCAATCAGTACCCCGTTCCTGCCTTCTTCCCATACCCCCTGACTCCGCTATCCTTAAGAGCTCTATCTAGCTCTCCCTTGAATGAGACACAGTCAGCAACATCCGTCTGGGATTGCGGTTGATGCACTTTGCTCAGAGAATCATTTATTGGTCACAGAAGGGTTTAATATGTCACCTATTCCTTTTCTCCAAAGATGCTGCCTGACCTGCTGAGTTACTCCAGCATTTTGTGAATAAAATCCTTCCTGCACTAGTTGGCATTGTCACAGAGCACCCACCAAATTGAATGGGAATTCCCAGCCAGATAAAGGAGATTTCATTTTTATCCTTTAGAGGTACAGCGCAGAAACAGGCCCTTCGGCCCACTGAGTCCGCACCGCCCAGCGATCCCCGCACATTAACACCATCCTACGCACACTAGGGACAATTTACATTTATACCAAGCCAATTAACCTACAAACCTGTACCTCTTTGGAGTGTGGGAGGAAACCGAAGATCTCGGAGAAAACCCTTGGGGTCACGGGGTGAACGGGCAAACTCTACTGCTGCGCCACCGTACCAACGGAAAAGGATATAAGGTACATTGCTTCTTTTCGATTTATTTTTATGTTTCAATCTATTTTTGATCTGATGTTATCAGGAGACCATAAGAGACTGAATGAAAAATGTAAAGATAGAGCTAACGGGAAGTGAATGGGAAGTTAATTCCAAATGGAAGTCCGGGTGAGGTGCACATAGGAGACGATGAATGAAATGTGGTATCAACTGGACAAAAAAAAATTGCTGTTTAGTGAGGTACATGGAGGGAATAGTAACTTATCTGCAATTATCGAATTTGACAATTAGTCTGGAAGACTTCTTAGAGTCATGCAGCATGGAAACAGGTCCTACGGCCCAACTTGCCCACACCGGCCAACATGTCCCAGCTACATTAGTCCCACCTGCCCGTGTCTGGCCCTTATCCCCCCAAACCTGTCCTATCCATGTACCTGTCTAACAGTTTCTTAAATGTTGGGGTAGTCACAGCCTCAACTACCTCCTCTGGCAGCTTGTTCCATACACCCACCACACTTTGTATGAAAAAGTTACCCCTCGGATTCCTATTAAATCTTTTCCCATTCATCTTAAACCTTTGTCCTCTGGTCCCCGATTCACAAACTAAATTTGCTTATCTGAAAATCCATTACTGAACACTTGCTTTTCTCTATTGCAACAGCCTGGTTACTCTGCAGATTCCATTATTGATGGAGGTTTCAGATCTTCTTAAAAGAAAATTCTAAGTTGCCCGGTCACCTGGATGTCTGGTTCAACAATAGAAACTACCACTGTAGAAGTGTCAAGTTTTAAATTCACATGAAACTTAAACATTAATGGCTGCAATGAATCCCCAATATTTCTGATTGATTATTTGTTAGGAATATATTGACTGTCTTGACTGATGTGCTGTTAAAATCTCACTTATTCACACCAGATGGGTTTAAAACAGTTCAAACAAATATGCTGTCACGAGTTGCAGAGTGAGGCCACATGCAAATTGCAGGAGCACCACCTCATAGAGTCAAAGAGTCGTAGAGTGATACAGTGTGGAAACAGGCCCCTCAGCCCAACTTGCCCACACCGGCCAACATGTCCCAGCAGCACTACACTATTCCCACCGTGCGGCGGCACGGTGGCGCAGCGGTAGAGTTGCTGCCTTACAGCGAATGCAGCGCCGGAGACTCAGTTTCGATCCTGACTACGGGCGCCGTCTATATGGAGTTTGTACGTTCTCCCCGTGACCTGCGTGGGTTTTCTCCGAGATCTTCGGTTTCCTCCCACACTCCAAAGACGTACAGGTATGTAGGTTAATTGACTGGGTAATATGTAAAAATTGTCCCTAGTGGGTGTAGGATAGTGTTAATGTGCGGGGATCGCTGGGCGGCATGGACTCGGTGGGCCGAAGGGCCTGTTTCCGCGCTGTATCTCTAAATCTAAATCTAAATCTAAAAAAAAACTGTCCTATCCATGTACCTGTCTAACTGTTTCTTAAATGTTGGGGTAGTCCCTGCCTCAACTACCCCCACTGGCAGCTTGTTCCATACACCCACCACCCTTTGTATGAAAAGGTTACCCCTCAGATTCCTATAAAATCTTTTCCCCTTCACCTTAAACCCATGTCCTTTGGTCTTTAATTCAGCTACTTTGGGCAAGAGACTCTGTGCATCCTCCCGAACTATTCCTCTCATGATTTTATACACCTCTATAAGATCACCCCTCATCCTCCTGCGCACCAAGGAATAAACTCCCAGCCTACTCAACCTCTCCCTGTAGCTCAGACCCACCAGCCCTGGCAACATCCTTGTAAATCTTCTCTGTACCCTTTCCAGATTGACACCATCTTCCCTATATTGTGCTTGGGTGGTATTCAGCTCAGTAGTATCAATATTCATTACTCAAATTCCAAGCAACTCCTGCATTCCCCCGACCCCATCTCTCCAACCTTCGTCATGCTACCAGTTCCACTGTTCGCATCCTTCTTTCCCTCTCGTTAGCACATCCATGTGTGCCGGAAGGAACTGCAGATGCTGGTTTATACCTAAGATAGACACAAAGTGCTGGAGTACCTCAGCTGGTCAGGCAGCATCTCTGGAGAGAAGGAATAGGTGATGTTTCGGGTCGAGACCCTTCTTCAGGGTCAATGGGCCATTATGGACTCCACCCTTCCTGAGGTCATCTGTTGCCGGCCCTGATTTGTTCATTTGTACCGGCCTTGTCTCACCTCCAGTTTCTCTCCCCCCCCCCCCCCCCCCCCCCCCCATGCCCCCCACCCCCTATATTTCAGTCTAAAGAAGGGTTCCAATCAGAAACGTCACCTACCCATTTACCCATTTTCTCCAGAGATGCTGCCTGACCCGCTGAGTTGCTCTAGCATTTTGTGTCTATCTTTGGTATAAACCAGCATCAGCAGTTCCCTCCTACACATTTTGCACTGCAGCTGTCTGTACGGGGTTTACAAGCGCGGAAACAGGCCCTTCGGCCCACCGAGTCTGCGCCGCCCAGCGATCCCTGCACATTAACACTGCACACACTAGGGGTAATTTACAATTTTACCAAGCCAATTGACCTACAAATATGCGCGTCTTTGGAGTGTGGGAGGAAACTGGAGATCCCGGGGAAAATCTACGCAGGTCGTGGGGAGAACGTACAAACTCTGTCCAGACAGCAGCAGTTGTCTGGATCGAGCCTGGATCCCTGGCGCTGTAAGGCAGCAACCCTACCGCTGCGCCACCGTGCCGCCCCGATCCATCAAGTTAATTCCACTCTTCAGCACATTTTCACAATTTCTCAGGACTTTAGCAACATTTCTCTTCCCAGCTGTTGGATCTGTACCCAAGACCAGTCCAGGCTGCCTTCTCTGCTGATTTTATCTTTTACATCCATCAGACGCACATCATGTGCGCCTTCCTGTGGTCTAACTCACATAGTTTAGCTGAGGGGAGATTGCAAGCCTGGTCTCCACAGGAGCCTCGAGACAATAACATTATTAGACGGCATATATTGTTTTTGTAAAATATATGAATGTGTTGATGTAGTTTAAGCTGTCTGTTCTTCTCCCCTGAAACTTGCTGACCTTTGCAAATTACTGCCATTAACAAAAAAGACCATATTACTTTATCACAGTTTTTTCTGCCTTGACCGTAACACAGCTGCGAGTGTTTTAAAGTTCATTCTGCGGCTGAATTGATCTTAGTTTAGTTTAGAGATGCTGCGCGGAAGCAGGCCCTTCGGCCCACCGAGCCCGCGCCGACCAGCCATCCCCGTACAATAACGCTGTCCTATCCACTAGGGGCAATTTACAATTTTTACAGAAGCCAATTAAGCTATAGGAGGGGAGGATGCTTCTCAAACTGCGGAGCATCTTGGACAATACAGCTCACCCCCTCCATGACACACTGGTCAACCTGAGGAACACCTTCAGCAACAGACAGGTTCCACCAGGATGCAGGACAGAACGCCACAGCAGATCCTTCTTCCCTGTGGATATCAGACTGTACAACTTCTCCCCCTTCTGTCGTGGGGTGCACTGACTCCCCCTCCCACCCCAATCTTTGCACATCCCCAATCCTGGATTTTCCACTCTTCCACTTTAATTACATGTTTCATGTGTCTTGTTGTGATTTAAGACTGTTGGCAGACCAATTTCCCTCCTGGTATAAATAAAGCTCTCTCATATCGTATCGTATCATATCGTATCGTATCTTATCATATCGTATCGTATCGTATCGTATTGTATCGTATCGTAGGTCTAGGCAGTGTGGGAGGAAACCGGAGCACCCAGAGAAAACCCACGCGGTCGCTGGGAGAACATACAGCCCCTGTAGTCAGGATCGAACCCGGGTCTCTGGCGCTGTAAGGCAGCGACTCTACAACTGCGTGGGTTTTCTACGGGTGCTCCGGTTTCCTCCCGCATTGCCAAGACCTACGATACGATACGATACGATACAATACGATAGAACTTTATTTAATCCAGGAGTGAAATTGGTCTGCCAACAGTCTTAAATCACAAGAAGACACATGAAACGTGTAATTAAAGTGAAGAGTGGAAAGTCCAGGATTGGGGATGTGTAAAGATTGGGGAGTGGGGGGGAGTGGAGGGGGGGGGGGGGGGAGTTTGTAGGTTAATTGGCTTCTGTAGATTGTAAGCTGTTCCCAGGGTGTGTTGGATGGAGCTAGTGCATTGGGATCGCTGGCTGGAGTCAGTTGGGTCTGTTTCCGCGCTGCATGTCTAAAGTAAAGTAAAGTAGGTGTAACCATGTTTTCTCACTACTACCAAGCCCGGCTGCTGTTGAGGACGTGAAAATGATCTGTGTTCTCTGGCTTGGAGTTCGGGATGGAGAAGCAACCAAGCGTACATTTAAATCCTGTGCCAATGCTTAAAACAATGTCTCGAGGCAATTCTGCAACAGACAAGTGCCATGAGAGGGCCTGCACTCCCTCATTTATTGGCCAGACGGATTTACAAACTGTAAGAATCTAATAAACAATGAGCTGGATTTTGATTGCAAGTTGTGCACATTAACCAGCTCCTCACAGCGTGATTTGTAGAGTGATGCAAGATCCGTGTGTATTACTCTGAGAGCTCTGTGGTGAGCTGAGGCCAATATCTTATGGCAAAGCTAAACATTGTGCGCTCCAAAAGAAGGCAGACTGTGTGGAAACCAGGAGCAGCAGATGCTGGTTTACCAAGGAAAGGCACAAAGTGCTGGAGTAACTCGGCAGGTCGGGCAGCATCCCTGGAGAGCATGAATACGTGGCGTTTTGGCTCATGACCCCCTTCTTGCAGGTTGTGTGCTCAGTTAACCATGAACACAGAAAGGAAGCTTGTCTGCAAGAGTCACAAAGACCACAGTAGAAAACCTTTGAAAGAGAAGATAGCTGTGGCGCAGCGGGTAGAGCTGCTGCCTCACAGCGCCAGGGACCCGGGTTCGATCCTGACCACCGGTGCTGTCCGTATGGAGTTTGTATCTTCCCCCCTCACAGATCAGACTTGCTGTTTTCGTTTAGTTTAGAGATACAGCGTGGAAACAGGCCCTTCGGCCCGCTGAGTCCATGCTGACCAGTGATCGCCCGTTCACACTAGTTCTATCGTACACGCTCGGGATACTCTGCAGAAGCCAATCAACTACAATCCCGGAGGTCTTTGGAGTGTGGAAGGAAGCCGAAGTGCCCGGGGAAAAACCATCGTGGTCACAGGGAGAACGTGCAAACTCCATACAGGCAGCGCCCGCGGTAAGGATCGAACCCGGGTCTCTGGCGCTGTGAGGCAGTGCCTCTTCCACTGTGCCACCGTGCCGTACCAAATAGCAATAGTTAATGAGTTAAAACAAGTTTAAATAGTTCAAAATAGTTTAAATTATTTTAATCCCGCCACATCCCGCCAATATTTAACTATTAAATAGTTTTAGTTTTAGAGATGTTGCGTGGAAACAGGCCCATCGAATCCACACCAATCCTCCTTCACCCACTTTGGTATCCTACACGCGAGAGGCAATTTACAGAAGCCAATTCACCTGCAAACATGTACGTATTTGGAGTGTGGGGGGAAACCGGAGCACCCGGAGACAACCCACGCAGTCACAAGGAGAACGTATGAACCCCGCACAGACAGCAGGATTGAACCCGGGTCTCTGGCGCTGTGAGGCAGGCAGCAGCTCTACCCGCTGCGCCGCCCTTGCCACCCCACTGTCTGACGTTGGATTGTACGGGTGTGAAGGGAGTCCAGCACAACCTGTTGCCAACAGTCTCCCATGCGTACAGCGCTGGGATCCTCCCCCAGACCGTCTCTCCGTGATAACTCGGCCTCCCGGACATATTTGTACACAAGGGAGTGTGGTGCAGCTCGATGAGTGAAGTTATCACAGCAGCAGCTGCGAGTTCTTTCGTTTATTAAAAAAAAAAGAATTAAAACCGCTCCTTGAAAAAGTCACAGCGTACAAAAAGGTTGCTCACACCAGTGTGTATTCCAGCTCCGTGACCTTCTCCAGGCAGCCAAAACAGAAACCTTGAACACATGTTTCCACAGCAGTGTATTGTAAAGATAAGCACACTTTCTAAACGGGTTGATAAAGTTCCATTAACCCGTTTAAATCTCAATCACTGGCGACGTTCCACACAGCATTTCTTTTACTTATCATAATGAGAAATTGCGATACGCCCCTATCACAACATTGCAATTGATTTACATGCCAATCTGTGGGTCCCTGTATTGTACGAGCCAAACTTGTACACAGTGGCGGCACGGTGGCGCAGCGGTAGAGCGGCTGCCTCACAGCGCTAGAGACCCGGGTTCCATCCTGACCACGGGTGCTGTCTGTGCGGGGTTCATACGTTCTCCTTGTGACCGCGTGGGTTTTCTCCGGGCGCACCGGTTTCCTCCCACAATCCAAATACGTGCATGTTTGCAGGTGTATTGGCTTTTGTAAATTGCCTCTCGCGTGCAGGATACCAAAGTGGGGTAACATAGAAGCGTGCGGGTGATGGAAGGTTGGCGTGGAATCGATGGCCCTGTCTCCACGCAACATCTCTAAAACTAAAACTGATTTTAACTATGTTGAACTATTTAAACTTGTTTTAACTAGTTAATATTGCTATTCGGGGCAGTAGGGTGGCGCAGAGGTAGAGTGGCTGCATTACAGTGCCAGGGACCCGGGTTCCCACCTGACTACAGGTGCTGTCTGAGCGGAGTTTGCACCTTCTCCATGTGACCGCGTGGGTTTTCTCCGGGTGCCCCGGTTTCTTCCCACATACAAAAGATGTGCAGCTTTGTCGGTTCATTGGCTTCGGTAACAATTGTAAATTGTCCCTAGTGTGTAGGATAGTGCCAGCAGTGATCGCTGGTCAGCACAGTCTCGGTGGGCAGAATGGCCTGTTTCCACGCTGTATCCCAAAAGTAAAGTCTAAAAGTATAATGAATGGTGAACGCGTAGGAAAGAGCTGCAGGTGCTGGTTTAAATCGAAGCTAGACACAAAATGCTGGAGTAACTCAGCGGGGACAGGCAGCATCTCTGGAGAGAAGGAATGGGTGACGCTTCGGGTCAAGACCCTTCTTCAGAATGGTGAATCGTAAGATCCACTGCATGAATATATGGCTCAGAAAAATAAAACATTAATAGCGCACAGACTGTCATGAAAGGGCTTATCACTCATGTAGATAGACACAAAATGCTGGAGTAACTCAGCGGGTCAGGCAGCATCTCTGGAGAGAAGGAATGGGTGACGTTTCGGGTCGAGACCCTTCTTCAGACTGAAGAAGGGTCTCGACCCGAAACGTCACCCATTCCTTCTCTCCAGAGATGCTGCCTGACCCACTGAGTTACTCCAGCATTTGGTGTCTACCTTCTATTTAAACCGACATCTGCAGGTTTTTTTTCCTATCACTCATGTAGGATGATGTAACGAGTAAAATTAAAAAGCACTAATGATTTACTGGTATTGACTAAGCAACTCACACTAATTTTCTGAAAGCTATCTGGTGGCTATGTGCCATGTAATTCACATCTGGTGAGTAAACCTTTATTATCTATTGACTCAACTGGGAAGCCAATAAATGAGATTATAGATGCACCAAAGAAAACTAATCTGCTCCCCTCATCATTCCGCTGAGCAAAGCCAACTCAACTGAAGTCAGCAATATTTAATCTCGGAATCAGGCAGCAGAAAAGTTTGCCCCTGGTCAGTTGCGTGCATTTGAACGCACAGTTACATCAAGCCAAGCAGAACATACCATTTAGCATAGACACAAAACACTGGAGTAACTCAGCGGGTCAGGCAGCATCCCTGGAGAACAGGAGTCGGTGACGTTTCTGATTGGAAAATGTGTAGGAGGGAAATGATGGTTTATACCAAAGGTAGACACAAAATGCTGGAGAGTGGGTCAGGCAGCATCTCTTGAGAACAGGAGTCGGTGACGTTTCGAATTGGAACCCTTCTTTAGACTGAAATATAGGGAGGTGGGGGTGGGGGGAAGGGTGAAACTGGAGGTGAGACAAGGCCAGAACAAATGAACAAATCAGGGCCGTAACAGATGACCTCAGGAAGGGTGGAGTCCATAATGGCCCATTGACCCTGAAGAAGGATCTCGACCCGAAACATCACCTATTCCTTCTCTCCCGAGATGCTGCCTGACCGGCTGAGTTACCCCAACACTTTGTGTCTACCTTCGGTATAAACCAGCATCTGCAGTTCCTTCCGGCACACATGGATGTGCTAACGAGAGGGACGGAAGGATGCGAACAGTGGAACTGGTAGCATGACGAGGGTGGGAGAGAAACGTAGGAGTTACTTGGAATTTGAGAAATGAACATTGATACTACTGGGCTGTAAACGACCTATTTCGGGCCGAGACCCTTCTTCAGACTGAGAGTCAGGGGAAGGGGAAACGAGAGATATAGACGGTGATTATAGAGAGATAAAGAACTAATGAATGAAAGATACGCAAACATTAACAATGTTCAAGGAAAGGTAGTGCCCACAATGGTCCATTGTTGGCTGTGGGCGATGTGATAATAAGTTATACAGACAGTGGTACAATGTACCATTGTGGGCAAGGGACCACCTTTCCTTGATCATTGTTACTTTTTGCATATCTTTCATTCATTTGATGTTTATCTCTCTATATTGACGTCTCTATCTCTCGTTTCCCTTTTCCCTGACTCTCAGTCTGAAGAAGGGTCTCGACCCGAAACGTCACCTTTCCCTTTCCTCCAGAGATGCCGCCTGACCCACTGGGTTACTCCAGCTTTTTGAGGTCTATCTTCGGTTTAAACCAGCACCTGCAGTTCCTTCCTAAGGCCTTCAGCTTCTCTGAACCTACCATCATTATGCACCAAGCAACGAAACTGAGCCTCGTTACGCAAACTCACAATCAAAAGAAGATATTAAAGAAATATTTTCCTCCTTTTTGTAAAGATAGTTGCCATTTGCAAAACGCTGTTTGTGTTACCATCCCCGTCACGTTTCCACTGTTACCTGCTTCCGACTGGATTGTCGTGTTGTGGTGATTTTATTGTACTGAATTAGCAATGCAAAGTCCTAGATTGTACAGTCGCATCATATAAGATTATTAAGGGGTTGGACACGTTAGAGGCAGGAAACATGTTCCCAATGTTGGGGGAGTCCAGAACCAGGGGCCACAGTTTATGAATAAGGGGTAGGCCATTTAGAACAGAGATGAGGAAAAACTTTTTCAGTCAGAGAGTTGTGAATCTGTGGAATTCTCTGCCTCAGAGGGCAGTGGAGGCCAATTCTCTGAATACATTCAAGAGAGAGCTTGATAGAGCTCTTAAGGATAGCGGGGTCAGGGGGTATGGGGAGAAGGCAGGAACGGGGTACTGATTGAGAATGATCAGCCATGATCACATTGAATGG